>NW_028164581.1:80000-91733 GCF_964263955.1 Coregonus lavaretus
ATATAGATTACATTACATACTGCAATCCCTCTCATCTCAGACCTGCTACTGATATAGATTACATTACATACTGCAATCCCTCTCATCTCAGACCTGCTACTGATATAGATTACATTACATACTGCAATCCCTCTCATCTCAGACCTGCTACTGATATAGATTACATTACATACTGCAATCCCTCTCATCTCAGACCTGCTACTGATATAGATTACATTACATACTGCAATCCCTCTCATCTCAGACCTGCTACTGATATAGATTACATTACATACTGCAATCCCTCTCATCTCAGACCTGCTACTGATATAGATTACATTACATACTGCAATCCCTCTCATCTCAGACCTGCTACTGATATAGATTACATTACATACTGCAATCCCTCTCATCTCAGACCTGCTACTGATATAGATTACATTACATACTGCAATCCCTCTCATCTCAGACCTGCTACTGATATAGATTACATTACATACTGCAATCCCTCTCATCTCAGACCTGCTACTGATATAGATTACATTACATACTGCAATCCCTCTCATCTCAGACCTGCTACTGATATAGATTACATTACATACTGCAATCCCTCTCATCTCAGACCTGCTACTGATATAGATTACATTACATACTGCAATCCCTCTCATCTCAGACCTGCTACTGATATAGATTACATTACATACTGCAATCCCTCTCATCTCAGACCTGCTACTGATATAGATTACATTACATACTGCAATCCCTCTCATCTCAGACCTGCTACTGATATAGATTACATTACATACTGCAATCCCTCTCATCTCAGACCTGCTACTGATATAGATTACATTACATACTGCAATCCCTCTCATCTCAGACCTGCTACTGATATAGATTACATTACATACTGCAATCCCTCTCATCTCAGACCTGCTACTGATATAGATTACATTACATACTGCAATCCCTCTCATCTCAGACCTGCTACTGATATAGATTACATTACATACTGCAATCCCTCTCATCTCAGACCTGCTACTGATATAGATTACATTACATACTGCAATCCCTCTCATCTCAGACCTGCTACTGATATAGATTACATTACATACTGCAATCCCTCTCATCTCAGACCTGCTACTGATATAGATTACATTACATACTGCAATCCCTCTCATCTCAGACCTGCTACTGATATAGATTACATTACATACTGCAATCCCTCTCATCTCAGACCTGCTACTGATATAGATTACATTACATACTGCAATCCCTCTCATCTCAGACCTGCTACTGATATAGATTACATTACATACTGCAATCCCTCTCATCTCAGACCTGCTACTGATATAGATTACATTACATACTGCAATCCCTCTCATCTCAGACCTGCTACTGATATAGATTACATTACATACTGCAATCCCTCTCATCTCAGACCTGCTACTGATATAGATTACATTACATACTGCAATCCCTCTCATCTCAGACCTGCTACTGATATAGATTACATTACATACTGCAATCCCTCTCATCTCAGACCTGCTACTGATATAGATTACATTACATACTGCAATCCCTCTCATCTCAGACCTGCTACTGATATAGATTACATTACATACTGCAATCCCTCTCATCTCAGACCTGCTACTGATATAGATTACATTACATACTGCAATCCCTCTCATCTCAGACCTGCTACTGATATAGATTACATTACATACTGCAATCCCTCTCATCTCAGACCTGCTACTGATATAGATTACATTACATACTGCAATCCCTCTCATCTCAGACCTGCTACTGATATAGATTACATTACATACTGCAATCCCTCTCATCTCAGACCTGCTACTGATATAGATTACATTACATACTGCAATCCCTCTCATCTCAGACCTGCTACTGATATAGATTACATTACATACTGCAATCCCTCTCATCTCAGACCTGCTACTGATATAGATTACATTACATACTGCAATCCCTCTCATCTCAGACCTGCTACTGATATAGATTACATTACATACTGCAATCCCTCTCATCTCAGACCTGCTACTGATATAGATTACATTACATACTGCAATCCCTCTCATCTCAGACCTGCTACTGATATAGATTACATTACATACTGCAATCCCTCTCATCTCAGACCTGCTACTGATATAGATTACATTACATACTGCAATCCCTCTCATCTCAGACCTGCTACTGATATAGATTACATTACATACTGCAATCCCTCTCATCTCAGACCTGCTACTGATATAGATTACATTACATACTGCAATCCCTCTCATCTCAGACCTGCTACTGATATAGATTACATTACATACTGCAATCCCTCTCATCTCAGACCTGCTACTGATATAGATTACATTACATACTGCAATCCCTCTCATCTCAGACCTGCTACTGATATAGATTACATTACATACTGCAATCCCTCTCATCTCAGACCTGCTACTGATATAGATTACATTACATACTGCAATCCCTCTCATCTCAGACCTGCTACTGATATAGATTACATTACATACTGCAATCCCTCTCATCTCAGACCTGCTACTGATATAGATTACATTACATACTGCAATCCCTCTCATCTCAGACCTGCTACTGATATAGATTACATTACATACTGCAATCCCTCTCATCTCAGACCTGCTACTGATATAGATTACATTACATACTGCAATCCCTCTCATCTCAGACCTGCTACTGATATAGATTACATTACATACTGCAATCCCTCTCATCTCAGACCTGCTACTGATATAGATTACATTACATACTGCAATCCCTCTCATCTCAGACCTGCTACTGATATAGATTACATTACATACTGCAATCCCTCTCATCTCAGACCTGCTACTGATATAGATTACATTACATACTGCAATCCCTCTCATCTCAGACCTGCTACTGATATAGATTACATTACATACTGCAATCCCTCTCATCTCAGACCTGCTACTGATATAGATTACATTACATACTGCAATCCCTCTCATCTCAGACCTGCTACTGATATAGATTACATTACATACTGCAATCCCTCTCATCTCAGACCTGCTACTGATATAGATTACATTACATACTGCAATCCCTCTCATCTCAGACCTGCTACTGATATAGATTACATTACATACTGCAATCCCTCTCATCTCAGACCTGCTACTGATATAGATTACATTACATACTGCAATCCCTCTCATCTCAGACCTGCTACTGATATAGATTACATTACATACTGCAATCCCTCTCATCTCAGACCTGCTACTGATATAGATTACATTACATACTGCAATCCCTCTCATCTCAGACCTGCTACTGATATAGATTACATTACATACTGCAATCCCTCTCATCTCAGACCTGCTACTGATATAGATTACATTACATACTGCAATCCCTCTCATCTCAGACCTGCTACTGATATAGATTACATTACATACTGCAATCCCTCTCATCTCAGACCTGCTACTGATATAGATTACATTACATACTGCAATCCCTCTCATCTCAGACCTGCTACTGATATAGATTACATTACATACTGCAATCCCTCTCATCTCAGACCTGCTACTGATATAGATTACATTACATACTGCAATCCCTCTCATCTCAGACCTGCTACTGATATAGATTACATTACATACTGCAATCCCTCTCATCTCAGACCTGCTACTGATATAGATTACATTACATACTGCAATCCCTCTCATCTCAGACCTGCTACTGATATAGATTACATTACATACTGCAATCCCTCTCATCTCAGACCTGCTACTGATATAGATTACATTACATACTGCAATCCCTCTCATCTCAGACCTGCTACTGATATAGATTACATTACATACTGCAATCCCTCTCATCTCAGACCTGCTACTGATATAGATTACATTACATACTGCAATCCCTCTCATCTCAGACCTGCTACTGATATAGATTACATTACATACTGCAATCCCTCTCATCTCAGACCTGCTACTGATATAGATTACATTACATACTGCAATCCCTCTCATCTCAGACCTGCTACTGATATAGATTACATTACATACTGCAATCCCTCTCATCTCAGACCTGCTACTGATATAGATTACATTACATACTGCAATCCCTCTCATCTCAGACCTGCTACTGATATAGATTACATTACATACTGCAATCCCTCTCATCTCAGACCTGCTACTGATATAGATTACATTACATACTGCAATCCCTCTCATCTCAGACCTGCTACTGATATAGATTACATTACATACTGCAATCCCTCTCATCTCAGACCTGCTACTGATATAGATTACATTACATACTGCAATCCCTCTCATCTCAGACCTGCTACTGATATAGATTACATTACATACTGCAATCCCTCTCATCTCAGACCTGCTACTGATATAGATTACATTACATACTGCAATCCCTCTCATCTCAGACCTGCTACTGATATAGATTACATTACATACTGCAATCCCTCTCATCTCAGACCTGCTACTGATATAGATTACATTACATACTGCAATCCCTCTCATCTCAGACCTGCTACTGATATAGATTACATTACATACTGCAATCCCTCTCATCTCAGACCTGCTACTGATATAGATTACATTACATACTGCAATCCCTCTCATCTCAGACCTGCTACTGATATAGATTACATTACATACTGCAATCCCTCTCATCTCAGACCTGCTACTGATATAGATTACATTACATACTGCAATCCCTCTCATCTCAGACCTGCTACTGATATAGATTACATTACATACTGCAATCCCTCTCATCTCAGACCTGCTACTGATATAGATTACATTACATACTGCAATCCCTCTCATCTCAGACCTGCTACTGATATAGATTACATTACATACTGCAATCCCTCTCATCTCAGACCTGCTACTGATATAGATTACATTACATACTGCAATCCCTCTCATCTCAGACCTGCTACTGATATAGATTACATTACATACTGCAATCCCTCTCATCTCAGACCTGCTACTGATATAGATTACATTACATACTGCAATCCCTCTCATCTCAGACCTGCTACTGATATAGATTACATTACATACTGCAATCCCTCTCATCTCAGACCTGCTACTGATATAGATTACATTACATACTGCAATCCCTCTCATCTCAGACCTGCTACTGATATAGATTACATTACATACTGCAATCCCTCTCATCTCAGACCTGCTACTGATATAGATTACATTACATACTGCAATCCCTCTCATCTCAGACCTGCTACTGATATAGATTACATTACATACTGCAATCCCTCTCATCTCAGACCTGCTACTGATATAGATTACATTACATACTGCAATCCCTCTCATCTCAGACCTGCTACTGATATAGATTACATTACATACTGCAATCCCTCTCATCTCAGACCTGCTACTGATATAGATTACATTACATACTGCAATCCCTCTCATCTCAGACCTGCTACTGATATAGATTACATTACATACTGCAATCCCTCTCATCTCAGACCTGCTACTGATATAGATTACATTACATACTGCAATCCCTCTCATCTCAGACCTGCTACTGATATAGATTACATTACATACTGCAATCCCTCTCATCTCAGACCTGCTACTGATATAGATTACATTACATACTGCAATCCCTCTCATCTCAGACCTGCTACTGATATAGATTACATTACATACTGCAATCCCTCTCATCTCAGACCTGCTACTGATATAGATTACATTACATACTGCAATCCCTCTCATCTCAGACCTGCTACTGATATAGATTACATTACATACTGCAATCCCTCTCATCTCAGACCTGCTACTGATATAGATTACATTACATACTGCAATCCCTCTCATCTCAGACCTGCTACTGATATAGATTACATTACATACTGCAATCCCTCTCATCTCAGACCTGCTACTGATATAGATTACATTACATACTGCAATCCCTCTCATCTCAGACCTGCTACTGATATAGATTACATTACATACTGCAATCCCTCTCATCTCAGACCTGCTACTGATATAGATTACATTACATACTGCAATCCCTCTCATCTCAGACCTGCTACTGATATAGATTACATTACATACTGCAATCCCTCTCATCTCAGACCTGCTACTGATATAGATTACATTACATACTGCAATCCCTCTCATCTCAGACCTGCTACTGATATAGATTACATTACATACTGCAATCCCTCTCATCTCAGACCTGCTACTGATATAGATTACATTACATACTGCAATCCCTCTCATCTCAGACCTGCTACTGATATAGATTACATTACATACTGCAATCCCTCTCATCTCAGACCTGCTACTGATATAGATTACATTACATACTGCAATCCCTCTCATCTCAGACCTGCTACTGATATAGATTACATTACATACTGCAATCCCTCTCATCTCAGACCTGCTACTGATATAGATTACATTACATACTGCAATCCCTCTCATCTCAGACCTGCTACTGATATAGATTACATTACATACTGCAATCCCTCTCATCTCAGACCTGCTACTGATATAGATTACATTACATACTGCAATCCCTCTCATCTCAGACCTGCTACTGATATAGATTACATTACATACTGCAATCCCTCTCATCTCAGACCTGCTACTGATATAGATTACATTACATACTGCAATCCCTCTCATCTCAGACCTGCTACTGATATAGATTACATTACATACTGCAATCCCTCTCATCTCAGACCTGCTACTGATATAGATTACATTACATACTGCAATCCCTCTCATCTCAGACCTGCTACTGATATAGATTACATTACATACTGCAATCCCTCTCATCTCAGACCTGCTACTGATATAGATTACATTACATACTGCAATCCCTCTCATCTCAGACCTGCTACTGATATAGATTACATTACATACTGCAATCCCTCTCATCTCAGACCTGCTACTGATATAGATTACATTACATACTGCAATCCCTCTCATCTCAGACCTGCTACTGATATAGATTACATTACATACTGCAATCCCTCTCATCTCAGACCTGCTACTGATATAGATTACATTACATACTGCAATCCCTCTCATCTCAGACCTGCTACTGATATAGATTACATTACATACTGCAATCCCTCTCATCTCAGACCTGCTACTGATATAGATTACATTACATACTGCAATCCCTCTCATCTCAGACCTGCTACTGATATAGATTACATTACATACTGCAATCCCTCTCATCTCAGACCTGCTACTGATATAGATTACATTACATACTGCAATCCCTCTCATCTCAGACCTGCTACTGATATAGATTACATTACATACTGCAATCCCTCTCATCTCAGACCTGCTACTGATATAGATTACATTACATACTGCAATCCCTCTCATCTCAGACCTGCTACTGATATAGATTACATTACATACTGCAATCCCTCTCATCTCAGACCTGCTACTGATATAGATTACATTACATACTGCAATCCCTCTCATCTCAGACCTGCTACTGATATAGATTACATTACATACTGCAATCCCTCTCATCTCAGACCTGCTACTGATATAGATTACATTACATACTGCAATCCCTCTCATCTCAGACCTGCTACTGATATAGATTACATTACATACTGCAATCCCTCTCATCTCAGACCTGCTACTGATATAGATTACATTACATACTGCAATCCCTCTCATCTCAGACCTGCTACTGATATAGATTACATTACATACTGCAATCCCTCTCATCTCAGACCTGCTACTGATATAGATTACATTACATACTGCAATCCCTCTCATCTCAGACCTGCTACTGATATAGATTACATTACATACTGCAATCCCTCTCATCTCAGACCTGCTACTGATATAGATTACATTACATACTGCAATCCCTCTCATCTCAGACCTGCTACTGATATAGATTACATTACATACTGCAATCCCTCTCATCTCAGACCTGCTACTGATATAGATTACATTACATACTGCAATCCCTCTCATCTCAGACCTGCTACTGATATAGATTACATTACATACTGCAATCCCTCTCATCTCAGACCTGCTACTGATATAGATTACATTACATACTGCAATCCCTCTCATCTCAGACCTGCTACTGATATAGATTACATTACATACTGCAATCCCTCTCATCTCAGACCTGCTACTGATATAGATTACATTACATACTGCAATCCCTCTCATCTCAGACCTGCTACTGATATAGATTACATTACATACTGCAATCCCTCTCATCTCAGACCTGCTACTGATATAGATTACATTACATACTGCAATCCCTCTCATCTCAGACCTGCTACTGATATAGATTACATTACATACTGCAATCCCTCTCATCTCAGACCTGCTACTGATATAGATTACATTACATACTGCAATCCCTCTCATCTCAGACCTGCTACTGATATAGATTACATTACATACTGCAATCCCTCTCATCTCAGACCTGCTACTGATATAGATTACATTACATACTGCAATCCCTCTCATCTCAGACCTGCTACTGATATAGATTACATTACATACTGCAATCCCTCTCATCTCAGACCTGCTACTGATATAGATTACATTACATACTGCAATCCCTCTCATCTCAGACCTGCTACTGATATAGATTACATTACATACTGCAATCCCTCTCATCTCAGACCTGCTACTGATATAGATTACATTACATACTGCAATCCCTCTCATCTCAGACCTGCTACTGATATAGATTACATTACATACTGCAATCCCTCTCATCTCAGACCTGCTACTGATATAGATTACATTACATACTGCAATCCCTCTCATCTCAGACCTGCTACTGATATAGATTACATTACATACTGCAATCCCTCTCATCTCAGACCTGCTACTGATATAGATTACATTACATACTGCAATCCCTCTCATCTCAGACCTGCTACTGATATAGATTACATTACATACTGCAATCCCTCTCATCTCAGACCTGCTACTGATATAGATTACATTACATACTGCAATCCCTCTCATCTCAGACCTGCTACTGATATAGATTACATTACATACTGCAATCCCTCTCATCTCAGACCTGCTACTGATATAGATTACATTACATACTGCAATCCCTCTCATCTCAGACCTGCTACTGATATAGATTACATTACATACTGCAATCCCTCTCATCTCAGACCTGCTACTGATATAGATTACATTACATACTGCAATCCCTCTCATCTCAGACCTGCTACTGATATAGATTACATTACATACTGCAATCCCTCTCATCTCAGACCTGCTACTGATATAGATTACATTACATACTGCAATCCCTCTCATCTCAGACCTGCTACTGATATAGATTACATTACATACTGCAATCCCTCTCATCTCAGACCTGCTACTGATATAGATTACATTACATACTGCAATCCCTCTCATCTCAGACCTGCTACTGATATAGATTACATTACATACTGCAATCCCTCTCATCTCAGACCTGCTACTGATATAGATTACATTACATACTGCAATCCCTCTCATCTCAGACCTGCTACTGATATAGATTACATTACATACTGCAATCCCTCTCATCTCAGACCTGCTACTGATATAGATTACATTACATACTGCAATCCCTCTCATCTCAGACCTGCTACTGATATAGATTACATTACATACTGCAATCCCTCTCATCTCAGACCTGCTACTGATATAGATTACATTACATACTGCAATCCCTCTCATCTCAGACCTGCTACTGATATAGATTACATTACATACTGCAATCCCTCTCATCTCAGACCTGCTACTGATATAGATTACATTACATACTGCAATCCCTCTCATCTCAGACCTGCTACTGATATAGATTACATTACATACTGCAATCCCTCTCATCTCAGACCTGCTACTGATATAGATTACATTACATACTGCAATCCCTCTCATCTCAGACCTGCTACTGATATAGATTACATTACATACTGCAATCCCTCTCATCTCAGACCTGCTACTGATATAGATTACATTACATACTGCAATCCCTCTCATCTCAGACCTGCTACTGATATAGATTACATTACATACTGCAATCCCTCTCATCTCAGACCTGCTACTGATATAGATTACATTACATACTGCAATCCCTCTCATCTCAGACCTGCTACTGATATAGATTACATTACATACTGCAATCCCTCTCATCTCAGACCTGCTACTGATATAGATTACATTACATACTGCAATCCCTCTCATCTCAGACCTGCTACTGATATAGATTACATTACATACTGCAATCCCTCTCATCTCAGACCTGCTACTGATATAGATTACATTACATACTGCAATCCCTCTCATCTCAGACCTGCTACTGATATAGATTACATTACATACTGCAATCCCTCTCATCTCAGACCTGCTACTGATATAGATTACATTACATACTGCAATCCCTCTCATCTCAGACCTGCTACTGATATAGATTACATTACATACTGCAATCCCTCTCATCTCAGACCTGCTACTGATATAGATTACATTACATACTGCAATCCCTCTCATCTCAGACCTGCTACTGATATAGATTACATTACATACTGCAATCCCTCTCATCTCAGACCTGCTACTGATATAGATTACATTACATACTGCAATCCCTCTCATCTCAGACCTGCTACTGATATAGATTACATTACATACTGCAATCCCTCTCATCTCAGACCTGCTACTGATATAGATTACATTACATACTGCAATCCCTCTCATCTCAGACCTGCTACTGATATAGATTACATTACATACTGCAATCCCTCTCATCTCAGACCTGCTACTGATATAGATTACATTACATACTGCAATCCCTCTCATCTCAGACCTGCTACTGATATAGATTACATTACATACTGCAATCCCTCTCATCTCAGACCTGCTACTGATATAGATTACATTACATACTGCAATCCCTCTCATCTCAGACCTGCTACTGATATAGATTACATTACATACTGCAATCCCTCTCATCTCAGACCTGCTACTGATATAGATTACATTACATACTGCAATCCCTCTCATCTCAGACCTGCTACTGATATAGATTACATTACATACTGCAATCCCTCTCATCTCAGACCTGCTACTGATATAGATTACATTACATACTGCAATCCCTCTCATCTCAGACCTGCTACTGATATAGATTACATTACATACTGCAATCCCTCTCATCTCAGACCTGCTACTGATATAGATTACATTACATACTGCAATCCCTCTCATCTCAGACCTGCTACTGATATAGATTACATTACATACTGCAATCCCTCTCATCTCAGACCTGCTACTGATATAGATTACATTACATACTGCAATCCCTCTCATCTCAGACCTGCTACTGATATAGATTACATTACATACTGCAATCCCTCTCATCTCAGACCTGCTACTGATATAGATTACATTACATACTGCAATCCCTCTCATCTCAGACCTGCTACTGATATAGATTACATTACATACTGCAATCCCTCTCATCTCAGACCTGCTACTGATATAGATTACATTACATACTGCAATCCCTCTCATCTCAGACCTGCTACTGATATAGATTACATTACATACTGCAATCCCTCTCATCTCAGACCTGCTACTGATATAGATTACATTACATACTGCAATCCCTCTCATCTCAGACCTGCTACTGATATAGATTACATTACGGGGGGGGATAAATCCAAATTCACTCCGGCCTACACTG
>NW_028164580.1:0-22199 GCF_964263955.1 Coregonus lavaretus
AGAGAGAGAGAGAGAGAGAGAGAGAGAGAGAGAGAGAGAGAGAGGGAGCGAGTGGAAGGGAAGGTAGGGAACGAGAGAGAGAGAAAGGTTGTGTGGAGCAGAAAGAGAGAAAGAGCGAGACGTCATTTTGGTACAGCCCAGCTGTTGTCAAAAACGTGGGTTTGAAAATACAATTTTCTACCTCAATAGCATGCAGCGAATTCGTACTAGTTGAAAATCTAAAATGCGTACAACATCCTGGCAGGTATTGGGACAGGCCCAGAGAGAACTCCACAATCCAGTACTGTAAGGTTAGAAAAATATGTGCAGGTGAGGTTGCAAACCCTTATATAAAACAATACTTATACAATACAGTTTGTTCAATCAATTAAACAAAGCATACTAATTACAATTAAACATGATAGATTCAGCGTACAAAAGAAAAGTTTGTTTTTGTGTGCGTGTGTGTGTGCGTGCGTGTGTGTGTGTGTGTGTGTGTGTGAGGGTGTGTGTGTGAGGGTGTGCATGTTATGCTATTCATCATAGCAACTTGTCTGTTTCAACACCCCCTAGTGAGTCAATCTAAGTAATATGAAAATCCGTCAATTTAAGCTAGAGATATCTGTTTTTTTGCGTGGGCTGCGTCTCAATCCACTGCACCCGCCTATGTCGCCATTCCACATCTGCAGTGGAAAGTTGCAGAGCTACAGCGCTGTTTGTCCCACCTGGTCTCAGAGCATTTCGTATTATTATGTTACGAATTTGCTAAACGTACAATATGTTACAAATTCTAGCTAGGTGGCTAGGTGGCTATCATTAGCTAGCTGGCTAACGTTAGCTAGGCTAGGGGTTAGAGTTAGGGTGAAGGTTAGGGTTAAGTTTAGGAGTTAGGTTAAAGGGTTTAGGTTAGGGTTAGGCTAAGGGTTATCTAAAACGGTTAAGGTTAGGGTTAGGGGAAGGGTTACCTAAAAGGGTTAAGGTTAGGGTCTGGGGAAGCATTAGCTAACATGCTAAGTAGGTTAGGGGAAGGGTTAGCTAAAAGGGTTAAGGTTAGGGTTAGAGGAAGGTCTAGCTAACATGCAAAGTAGTTGCTAATTAGCTAAAAAGTAGTAAGTAGTTGAAAAGTTGCTAATTAGCTAAAATGCTGAAGTTGTCCGTGATGAGATTCGAACTCACAACCTTAGGGTTGATAGACATTCGCGTTATACGCCCACACACGCACCCTGACCATTTAGTTTGTGCCTTAAGTAACCATATGTCTTATGTAACCACACCAAACGTAACATATCATACATTAACTATGTTACATCTAGTCTATGAGACCAGGCTGGTTTGTCAGACCAGGAGACGTCCCCGAAAATTGGTCTTCTCACTAAAACGGCTGTAGCATCAGAACGGTTTGGCCTACAAACTAAAAAGACCACTATAAAAGGGGAGACTCTCACGAATATGATGGTGTTCTCCGTTTTGCAAGTAAGCAAGTTTACAAGTAAGTGTCACGGGACTCGTCTAAAGGTAACCCATACAAATGAATGGAAGTATGGAGGTAGTTTTGTGCCAACAGAATTAAGGTGTTAAATATGTGGGGGAAAAACTAAAATATTTCCTGAGCTTTCTTATGCTGTATCTCCTAGATATAGGACAGATACTTCAAAACCATATTCCTTATGATTTATTTTTGGACTGTATTTTTTGCCAATTATGAATGTGTTATTCAATGCGTTTCTATGGGCTATAGTAGTAAAGGCCAAATTCTAATATTTTTGGGGATAACTAAATTCAAAATCAAATAGCTAAATGATCCATGGTATGACCTTCTTAAAACAATTCCATATGTCAGCTTAGAACCCCTCCAGGGAGGAGAGACATGTCACAACTGTAGTTAGCAGAGAAGTCCCATGTCCTCCAGTTCCCCTGTATGGCATCTATGTTAGGAGTTAGGAATGATTCAGCAGTGGGATGGGTCATTGACCTAAAATTTCTGTTGGATTAACCGGAATTACATCACATCTCCTTGGTTTATGTTTTAGACTAAATTAAATAGCTGACAAAGACACACATTGACTATTTCATGGACACACATAGATAACTTGTTAGTTCCCCTCCAAAGCAAAATATCAGCCAACTAGCTTCCACATACAGTACAGCTATAAAGCCCCATATAAACAGAGTACAGTTATTGCTCTACAGTACAGTGGTGATAACCATTGTTTAAAGAGCAGAATATGGCCCCTTATCAGGTCCCTCCAGCTATACTGGGACACCCTGGTGGCATGCATTACGTGCCTCTGGCTCTGAACCCATATCAGAGACATCATTGTATGTTTGTGTGTGTGTGCGTGTGTTGTATGTGTCTGCGTTTGCGTGTGTGTGTTTGAGCGAGTGCATTTGTGCGTGTGTGTGTGCGCGTGTGCGTATGCCTGTGTGTATGCGTGAGTGCAGCAGGAGACTCTAACTGTTTGAAGTATTAGTCATAGTGGTGCAGCCCAAAGGTCATTGTAGCTCTGGCACCTGTTTTATACCTAACACAGTGAGTCATTCTGTGTGTGTGTGTGTGTGTGTGTGTGTTTGTGTGTGTGCAGACGTTAGGTCAATGGGTGAGTCTCCAGTGAAAAGGCTGTCTGTCCTCTAAAGGTCTGCCATCACTTCTCCTCCTGTCAAGGATATGACCGGGAGCCATTGACTTTGGCATATGATGAATTAGTAAGTCTGACTGACAGACTGACTGGACAAATAGTGTAAATGTACACAAAAGCATGACTTCATATAAATAAGCTACACAAGCATCTACTTTAATACCCAGAGTGTAAGGAAGCAGTCCAAAACACACACACACACACACACATCACAACACCCACACAGGCTGATGGAGATGCTGGCACGGGGCCAAACACAATGATGTTAGGAACTGATGGAGACACTGGCACGGGGCCAAACACACTGATGTTAGGAACTGATGGAGACACTGGCACGGGGCCAAACACAATTATGTTAGGAACTGATGGAGACGCTGGCACGGGCCAAACACACTGATGTTAGGAACTGATGGAGACGCTGGCACGGGGCCAAACACACTGATGTTAGGAACTGATGGAGATGCTGGCATGGGGCCAAACACACTGATGTTAGGAACTGAGGTCGTATAATGATGACAACTACAGGAGGACACCTTTCCAAAGCAACATGTAAGCTGTGTTCTTCATCAACTAGCCATTAAGAACTAATAAAGGATCACAAAGTCCATTTGTCATTAATTCTATTTCATCTAGGGTTGCAGATTTATTTCCCAGTTCCCAGTTCTCCAGGATTTTCAGGAATCCCTGTTGAAGGATAAGCAGGGAGGGAATCCTCCAACCTGGACTTCTGAAAAACCCAGGAACCGAAAAACCCAGAGACTTTGGGGAAGTTTCCAGGGACCATAGTTATAAAGAGGAACCTACCATAACTATTTCCCTGTCCCCCTGTCTCCTCCAAGCCAAACCCACCCACACCTGTCCCCGCACAAACTCACATTCAAACACACACACAGTTTCACTCTCTCTATCCTGTACTGTATTGTACTGTATACTGCGACCTCATTCACTGAGACAACATGAGACCCAGAACAGACCAGGTCCAGGACCAGGTCCAAGTCTCGGGGGGATCACCTTCCCACATCATACGTTTGTTTTCTGCCAATGAATGAGGCTTTATCTCCCATTTGGTATTGCTCATGTCGTCACTAATCAGAAGCAGATTAACTGACAAACTTGTGTGGAGATGGAGCTCAGATGGGAATTAACAGTAGAGCTATGGCTCAGGAACATAGTTTATGTAGAGAGAGAGAGAAAGAGAGAAGGAGGAGAGAGAGAGAGAGAGAGAGAGAGAGAGAGAGAGAGAGAGAGAGAGAGAGAGAGAGAGAGAGAGAGAGAGAGAGAGAGAGAGAGAGAGAGAAGGAGGAGAGAGATAAAGTGAGAGAGAGAGAGAGAGAGAGAGAGAGAGAGAGAGAGAGAGAGAGAGAGAGAGAGAGAGAGAGAGAGAGAGAGAGAGAGAGAGAGAGAGAGAGAGAGAGAGAGAGGGAGAGAGAGAGACAGGTTATGTAGAGATCAGAACATGATGTTGAACATGCATTCAACTCTAAAGACCACAGGCACAGTTAAACTTGGGTGAATCATGGGGTTCTATAGCCACAGGTGTGGGGATGATGACTGGGAGAGTGATGTATGATGATATGTGAAGAAATGAATTATTAATGTGTGCATTGTGAAAATGTAGATTCTCATAATATAATAACGACAAATAAGAAAACATTTACTATTTTTATATACTTGTGTAACTGCCTCATAGTTTGTGTGTATGTGTTGGTGTGTGTGTGAGTGTGCATGCGTCCGTGTACACGTTTGCACCTGCGTCTGTGTGTGTGGGTTTGTGCACGTGCATGCATGAGCGCACATTTGTATGTTCTCAGGGCTTAAGTGTGTGTGTCTCCAGGACTGATAGGGCCCCTGAGAGAGAGGGTTATGTGTGTGTCTCCAGGACTGATAGGGCCCCTGAGAGAGAGGGTTATTTGTGTGTCTCCAGGACTGATAGGGCCCCTGAGAGAGAGGATTAGGCCTCTGGCACCTGGATCCACACAGGGATGTTCTCTCACACTGGGAGATCTAGTGTTATCCAACACAAACAGAGACAGCTGAGCTGCAGCGCTGACAGACTGGAAGCATTACATCAATGCAACTGAACCCTAGGCAGGTTTCCATTGACCTAGGTTTATTCGACAAAAGCAGTGTCGCAAAAAAAAATCATTACGGCATGTGTAATGGAAATAGCAGACATAGGAGACATTTTCTGAAGATCAACAACAGTTTTATCCGGAGTGGATTTTTCTTTTGTCAAACTTTCTTTATTGTGACAAATGATGATGGAAGCGGTGTTTTTCTAAAAAATTATGATTGCCGAATACTTTTGAAGATACGCAGGGAACATGATGTCATCTCGTAACTATAAGCTCCACTCCACATTTAATTCTAAATGCCTATTGCTAGCTAAATCTATTTTTCCCACTATAAAAATTATGTTTCTTTGCAGGATTGTCCTTACATTCAAGAATGCCTGAATTGCTTCACCTTGCTTTTCTGGTTGGCTGGCAAGTTTCACCATCCAATTATTTCAGCTCTACAGGAGTGCAAGTTTCACCATGGCATGGACCGTGGCGATACTTTGGCACATGAGAATTATTAGAATATGGCTAATATTAGTCAATTATTGCATTCTACCCATGGCGGATTTTGCGGACTTCCTGAGACATGAAACAGATAGGTGGGACGGCATACAGGATGTTGCCTAAATGGGTAATGGAAACACTTCAACCACTACATTATTAATCGACAATGTAGGTTTTTGCGTGTGATGTCATTGTGTCCAGCTGTTTTTATCGACACAAGATAGTTAATTGGAAACGCACCCTAGCAGGCAATTGTGGCATCTATTTTCTATGGCAACTTTTCAAATGTTGACAAGAATTCACCAGCTAATGTCTGCTACAGGAAGGGCGCCACCCACATGGGCGAGATGAGGAACAGCCATATATATGCTCATTACCTGAGAATTAGAGCCCTGCACGGCATGAATTTTAAGGCGCAGCCTAACCCATGCACGCAACGTTCAGGTCCTACCCTACCCAGGCCGGAATTTAAGGCCCTCCCCAAAATAACTTCCTCCATTAGTAAATCCATTAGCTGCTAATCTCTGTCTGTCACTCGCTCCCTGTGCGCAGCTCGCTCTGCATGCACTCTGCTCATGGTGGCTCTGAGTTTGAGTATCCATAGCAAAGGCCCCGCTTGGGCTGCTCTGCTCATTGAAGAAAGCAGTTAGCTGTTAGTTACTTATCATCATTCTAATCTCAGACAAAACTCAAGGAACATTATTATTTTCGGTGAAATAATTTCATTTACATTTAAGTCATTTAGCAGACGCTCTTATCCAGAGCATTAATCTCTCCTGTTTTATATTTGATGAGGTTGAAGCACTTCTGACACCATGTTATGAGCTTAGTCAGATATGACGGTATTGCACAGCAGAGCACATGCAAATCGCTCAGCTTCAAAATGTTTGTGATCAATTTAGTGATACCCGAGCCCTGCCCGTACCCTAGTTATTGATGAAAAAACAGTCGCTACATGGCCCTAACCTGATGTATAATGTTGTGCCGGGTCGGGAAGCAGAGCTCTACTGAGAATAAAGCTAGCTCAACATCTTTTAAAAAGCTAGCTCAACATCTTTTAAAAAGCTTGCTCAACATCTTTAAAAAAAATAGCTCACCATCTTTTAAAAAGCTAGCTCAACATCTTTTAAAAAGCTAGCTCAACATCTTTTAAAAATCTAGCTCAACATCTTTTAAAAAGCTAGCTCAACATCTTTTAAAAAGCTAGCTCAACATCTTTTAAAAAGCTACCTCAACATCTTTTAAAAAGCTAGCTCAACATCTTTTAAAAAGCTACCTCAACATCTTTCAACCCATTTGAATGTGTGCTCCAAAGCACTTTATGTGATGGTTTCCTGGACACAGATTAAGCCTAGTCCTGGACTAAAAAACACTTTCAATTGAGATTCTCCATTGGAAACCGACCAACCAAGACTAAGAAACCTCAATATGATTGCATCAAATGAATGGGTTGTATTGGACAGGTAAAGACAATGCCCATCTACAGGCAGATGTACAGTTCAGTGTCTTTGAGCAATGAAGGGTTAGGGTTAAGCTGATGGTAAAGATGATGCCCATCTACTGGCAGATGTACAGTTCAGTGTCTTTGAGGAATGAAGGTGATACATGACATCAATGCATCAGTTGACTTTGACTTCAGTGACTTGTCTTGACAATGGTGCAGCCAGATGACTTGGAATGAATGGTAATTGTGAAATACGAATGACAGTACTAATAGCAAAGCAGTTTATAGGCAGCTACAGTAGCAGGCCAGCATGCTGTAGTAGGTAACAGGTAGGCTACCAAGAGGATAGCAGGTTAGGCTAGCTCTTGGGAACACAATGCCATACAGCCATATAGGGTTGTCAGTTGAACAATTGACCACAGTGGGCCAATGTGTACAGTTGATCCAGACGCTCTGCCTAACCGTGTCTAACTGTGTCCAATCACCGCTCGCAATACAGTTTTGGAAACCTCAGAAACTCGACTTTCATACCACCCCAAAATAATTGTACAAATACAAAAGATACACTTACTGAAAAATAACAGAAAAATAAAAACTGCCAGTGCAAATAAGGATCGAAATGTGACATTTGTGGCTCGGTTGGTAGAGCATGGCGCATGCTATGCCAGGGTTGTGGGTTCGATTCCCATGGGGGTCCAGTTTGGGGGGGAAAAGTATGAAAATATATGCACTCACTACTGTAAGTTGCTCTGGATAAGAGCGTCTGCTAAATGACTAAAAATGTAAATCACATGCGCTCTTCAATGGCTAGCGCCAGTTAGTAAACTTAGCTACCGGCAGCATGCTAACAGAATGTCACATTTGGGTACAAAAACTCCTCTCCTCTTGTGTAGACGTTAAAAGCGATATTTAACTTATTGATATTGCAGAGTTGTTGATTAGAGAAGATTGGGGTTAGCCTTTTGGAGTGCTGTTCCTCAAAGTTTTGATGGGAAGGATCCCAGATAGAGATGCGATGCCCTCACACTTGCCTGTTTTAAAGTCCCAGACCCAGGAAATACAGAACAATGATAAAGTATCAAACATAATGTTAGAAGGTTGGTCTGTCTGATGATCTCTCATTCAAGTTCCTATTGTCTTATTTTATACAAGTGTCTCATTCTCCGGGGTTATATGGAGAGGCAGAGACACTTCCATTGTCTTCCAAGAGTGGCTGAGTATCATTAATCAAATATATCGATTGGACAGAGCAAGGTAGAGACAGTCAGTGTACTCTTTTTCTGATTAGTCCTGTCTGTCACAACAGATATGTTTCGTGTTCCACTGATTAGAAGTTGCATGCATCAACCAATGCTAACGCGCCACATCATCGACTGTGTCATCGATTGACAGATTGCTATAACATATGATGTGGTTAGCTGATAGGTAAAACATCTATCCAGGTGTTGTAAGATCTGGCAACATCTAAGCAGTGGAACGCGACCAAGATCAAGCCCACATGTTGAAACGACACAACCTAGACATGGTTTCCCTTCCAGTGGAACTGGGCCTTTTTTCAAAGGCAACTTTGTGATGTTTCTCAAACCATGCCATTCCCCAACTTCTCATGGCCACATTCATCCTGTACAAAGGATCTCTGTTTGCTCCGGCCTCTCTCAGTATCCCTTTGTGAACTTAACCGCCGGGTCCTCTGCGCTGGAATGCCCCTTTCTCAGGACCAGGAGGTAAAACCACAGACAGAAACATACACACACTCGGACATAATAGAAAGTTAAAGGCACTGACTTTCCCCTGAAGGGGAACATATGTCCCTCTTGTATGGGACCTGATTCTGTATATAATTAAAATGTTCTGTTCCCGACCCAAAATCAAGTACAGACTGACTGTTCCAATGAGCCCAATTGGCAAGTCATAATTAACTAACTAGACGATCAAACTAATATTCAATTCTCAGTGACCAAACTATGAAGTTATTTTATGAAGAGCTGGAGGGGGTATTGATTGAAAGAGAGAGAGAGACACATTGTTACAACACTGTATATATACATAATATAACATTTGAAATGTCTTTATTCTTTTGAAACTTCTGAGTGTAATGTTTACTGTTAATATTTATTGTTTATTTCACTTTTGTTTACTATCTACTTCACTTGCTTTGGCAATGTTAACATACGTTTCCCATGCCAATAAAGCCCTTAAATTGAAATTGAAATTGAAATTGAATTGAGAGAGAGAGAGAGAGAGAGAGAGAGAGAGAGAGAGAGAGAGAGAGAGAGAGAGAGAGAGAGAGAGAGAGGGAGAGGGAGAGAGAGAGAGAGTCCAAGAGGGAGAAAAGGAGAGAGAGAATGGTAACGTGGAGAGAAACAGAGAGAGAAAGTGAATGAGAAATAGTGGGAGAAAAAGAGAATGTTTGTGAGAAAGAGGGGAAGAAGGGCAATAGAGAGCGAGCCTCAGAGCTTCAGATGACCTCTTCACCAGTAACCAGACTGTTAGTAGCAGAGGGTGGATGAATGTAACCCTTTGTGCTGTGGGCAGACTGTGGTCTTCAGTGTGTTGTGTGTGAGAGCAGAGAGAGCTGTGCTGTAGCTCAGAGCCCAGGCTCAGGACCCTACAGATGTCTGGAGCTCCTCCGCCTCCACCGCTCGGCTCACCCCCGGGCCTCCACAGCCAGCAAGCAGCTGTTGTCAGTGAGAGGAGAGAGAGAGGGGGCAAGAGACGAGAGAGAGAGAGGGGGAAAGAGAGAGAAAGAGAGAGAGAGTGGTAGAGAGAAAGAAAGAGACTGGTAGAAAGAGAGAGAGGTGGGCTGTGCAAGTAACAGAGAGAGAAAGAGAGAAAGAAAGAGAGAGAGAGAGAGAGAGAGAGAGAGAGAGAGAGAGAGAGAGAGAGAGAGAGAGAGAGAGAGAAAGAGAGAGAGAGAGAGAGAGAGAGAGAGAGAGAGAGAGAGAGAGAGAGAGAGAGAGAGAGAGAGAGAGAGAGAAACTGGGATGGAGGGGGTGAATGGGCTGGAAACAAGAAAGAGCCTCTTTCACACAGGCCCTGGTATGTCCTTCTGGATCCACACACAATGTCCCCTTTGAGGACCCAGAAGAATAACATTTAGAGTTAAAGTTTTCTCATCCAGGGAACTTGGGTCTGTCCGTCTGCTAGCTGGCCCTTCTCTGGCCCTAATTAAGTTGTGTGTGGAGTGGCCAGTGGGGTAAAGATGTTGTCAGATCTCAGACAAAACTCAAACTGTTAGTGATCTGTCTGAGAACTGACATTTTCCTAATATGGATGCCGTACAGGGGGTCTGGGGGTGTCCGCATTGGCACAGCTAGGCAGTGATAACCAGCCCTTTAGGCCCATCACCTTGGCTCATCATTGCACCAACAGGAGCTATTTGAGCCAGACCTTTAGGCCCACCATCTTGGCTCATCAGTACCTCAACAGGAGCTCTTTGAGCTAGCCCTTTAGGCCCCCCATCTTGGCTCATCAGTACCCCAGCAGGATCTCTTTGAGTTGAGGAACACAGACAAGGAAACCACCTCATGTTCAATGAACAAATGGGAGTTCAAACTGCTTGGTCCAACTGCTCTTGAAGAACTGTTTTCTATGTAACACTGAAACATGATCTTTGTATCATTCAGACCAAAGCTCAACATGCCAACAATGACTGTTGCATATGGTCTAGTACGCTAAGTCTCAGTGGTTCTGCGCAGTGTCCAGGGCAGTGTCCCAAATGGCCCTATGGATCCTGGTCAAATGTAGTGCACTAAGTAGGAAATAGGGTGCCATTTGGGACACAGACAAGCTTTTAAGCCTCTCTGATCTCAACAGGTGTTTCTAAAACATCACTAACAGCACCTGCAGAACTGGAGGAACTGAGCCATGCTGTAACATACGAACAGCACCTGCAGAGCTGGAGGAACTGAGCCATGCTGTAACATACGAACAGCACCTGCAGAGCTGGAGGAACTGAGCCATGCTGTAACATACGAACAGCACCTGCAGAGCTGGAGGAACTGAGCCATGTTGCATTCTGTATTTTTCACAGGTCCAGATCAGGAAACCCCAACAGGGCACAACAAACCGCTTGTTGCATTACAGAATTCACCCTCATAGAGAAATACCAGCCAGCTCTCTCACTCACACACACACACACACACACACACACACACACAAACACGTGCAAACACACAGCAACGTTTGAGTGATGTTTCCACAGGGGCAGGTTGGGGAGAGTTTGATGAGTAATATGCCGAGGGCTATCCAGGAGGAAAGCTTTCCACTTTTTTCCCCGTCTTGCCTTTGGTCCTATAAGAACAAGCTGTTTTTTTCTGGCAGAGAGAGCGGGAAGGAAAAACATTTTCAGTGAGCTAAACAGTGCTAGAATGAGGAACAAGCCAGGCCTGTCGTATCCTTGGACAAAAACTGAGGTTGACTACAATAAAAGTTGGTTTACTCGCCTTACTCCTGGCAAAATCTGTTATCCACCCGCTGCGGTGATATCCCGACACTACACCAGGCCTCGCAAATGACAGACACACACACACATACACGCACACACTCACACAGACACACACACTCTCTCTCACACACACACACACACACTTCCTTATCCAAAAGTAGTACACTACATACAGTGGCTTGCGAAAGTATTCACCACCCTTGGCATTTTTCCTATTTTGTTCCCTTCTATCCTGGAATTGAAATTGATATTGGGGGAGTTTGTATCATTTGATTTACACATGCCTACCACTTTGAAGATGCAAAATATTTTTTCTTGTGAAACAAACAATAAATAAGACAAAAAAACAGAAAACTTGAGCGTGGATAACTATTCACCCCCAAAAATGTTTGCCCATTCTTCAAGGCAAAACTGCTCCAGCTCCTTCAAGTTGGATGGGTTCCGCTGGCGTACAGCAATCTTTAAGTCATACCACAGATTCTCAATTGGATTGAGGTCTGGGCTTTGACTAGGCCATTCCAAGACATTTAAATGTTTCCCCTTTAACCACTTGAGTGTTGCTTTAGAAGTATGCTTAGGGTTATTGTCCTGCTGGAATGTGAACCTTCATCCCAGTCTCAAATCTCTGGAAGACTGAAACAGGTTTCCCTCAAGAATTTCCCTGTATTTGGCACCATCCATCATTCCTTAAATTCTGACCAGTTTCCCAGTCCCTGCCGATGAAAAACATCCCCACAGCATGATGCTGCGACCACCATGTTTCACTGTGGGGTTGGTGTTCTCGGGGTGATGAGAGGTGTTGGGTTTGCACCAGACATAGCGTTTTCCTTGATGGCCAAAAAGCTCAAATTTTGTCTCATCTGACCAGAGTATCTTCTTCCAAACGTGTTTGCTTATTTCTTTCTTTAAGAAATGGCTTTTTTCTGGCCACTCTTCCGTAAAGCCCAGCTCTGTGGAGTATATGGCTTAAAGTGGTCCTATGGACGGATACTCCAATCTCCGCTGTGGAGCTTTGCAGCAGAGCTGGTCTCTTTGTTGCCTCTCTGATTAATGCCCTCCTTGCCTGGTCCGTGAGTTTTGGTGGGCGGCCCTCTCTTGGCAGGTTGTGGTGCCATATTTTTTAATAATGGTGCTCCGTGGGATGTTCAAAGTTTCTTGATATTTTTTTATAACCCAACCCTGATCTGTACTTCTCCACAACTGTTTCCCTGACCTGTTTGGAGAGCTCCTTGGTCTTCATGGTGCCGCTTGCTTGTGCCCCTTGCTTAGTGGTGTTGCAGACTCTGGGGCCTTTCAGAACAGGTGTATATTTACATTTAAGTCATTTAGCAGACGCTCTTATCCAGAGCGACTTACAAGAACAATTAGGGTTAAGTGCCTTGCTCAAGGGTACATCGACAGATTTTTCACCTAGTTGGCTCGGGGATTAGAACCAGCAACCTTTCGGTTACTGGCACAACGCTCTTAACCACTAAGCTACCTGCCGCCCCATGGTATATATACTGAGATCATGTGACACTTAGATTGCACACAGGTGGACTTTATTTAACTAAATATGTGACTTCTGAAGGTAATTAGCTGCACCAGATCTTATTTAGGGGCTTCATAGCAAAGGGGGTGAATACATTTACATTTTAGTCATGTAGCAGACACTCTTATCCAGAGCGACTAACAGTTAGTGAGTGCATACATTTTCATACTGGCCCAGGTGATGTGGGACCCAGCCCAGGTGATGTGAAATACAGAGGGAAATGAGAAGTGACTAGAGGAAGTAAGAGTTAGTTCTGAAACACCCCAACATGGTCACTAACATAACATCCTGCCTATAGAAACCAATAATGTGGTTTAATGGTCAGTTTGTGAGAAATGTGCAGCTACTCCTCCAACCCCCTTCCCCTCCTTATGGGATCTGCAGCCACCCCTCCAACACCCTTCCCCTCCTTATGGGGTCTGCATCCATCCCTCCAACACCCTTTCCCTCCATATGGGGTCTGCAGCCATAAGGAGGAGGCAAGGAGAAATCTCATTGGATAGAGGAGGAGGCAAGGAGAGAGGACGTGGTTAACTCTAGGCTTGGTATTAAGTCCATTATCAAATAAAATAAAATAAAATGTTATTTGCCACATGCGCCGAATACAACAGGTGCAGACATTACAGTGAAATGCTTACTTACAGCCCTTAACCAACAGTGCATTTATTTTTAATAAAAAAGTAAAATAAAACAACAACAAAAAAGTGTTGAGAAAAAAAGAGCAGAAGTAAAATAAAATAACAGTAGGGAGGCTATATATACAGGGGGGTACCGGTGCAGAGTCAATGTGCGGGGGCACAGGCTAGTTGAGGTAGTTGAAGTAATATGTACATGTGGGTAGAGTTAAAGTGACTATGCATAAATAATTAACAGAGTAGCAGCAGCATAAAAAGATGGGGTGGGGGGGCAGTGCAAATAGTCTGGGTAGCCATGATTAGCTGTTCAGGAGTCTTATGGCTTGGGGGTAGAAGCTGTTGAGAAGTCTTTTGGACCTAGACTTGGCTACCCAGACTATTTGCACTGCCCCCCCACCCCATCTTTTTATGCTGCTGCTACTCTGTTAATTATTTATGCATAGTCACTTTAACTCTACCCACATGTACATATTACTTCAACTACCTCAACTAGCCTGTGCCCCCGCACATTGACTCTGCACCGGTACCCCCCTGTATATATAGCCTCCCTACTGTTATTTTATTTTACTTCTGCTCTTTTTTTCTCAACACTTTATTTTTTTTTGTTTTATTTGACTTTTTTATAAACAATAAATGCACTGTTGGTTAAGGGCTGTAAGTAAGCATTTCACTGTAATGTCTGCACCTGTTGTATTCGGCGCATGTGGCAAATAACATTTGATTTGATTTGATTTGATTCGTCTCCTGAGGGGGAATAGGCTTTGTCGTGCCCTCTTCACGACTGTCTTGGTGTGTTTGGACCATGATAGTTCGTTGGTGATGTGGACACCAAGGAACTTGAAGCTCTCAACCTGTTCCACTACAGCCCCGTCGATGAGAATGGGGACATGCTCAGTCCTCTTTTTTTTCCTGTAGTCCACAATCATCTCCTTTGTCTTGGTCACGTTGAGGGAGAGGTTGTTATCCTGGCACCACATGGCCAGGTCTCTAACCTCCTCCGTATAGGCTGTCTCATCGTTGTCGGTGATCAGGCCTACAACTGTTGTGTCGTCAGCAAACTTAATGATGGTGTTGGAGTCGTGCCTGGCCATGCAGTCATGGGTGAACAGGGAGTACAGGAGGGGACTGAGCACGCACCCCTGAGGGGCCCCCGTGTTGAGGATCAGTGTGGCAGATGTGTTGTTACCTACCCTTACCACCTGGGGGCGGCCCGTCAGGAAGTCCAGGATCCAGTTGCAGAGGGAGGTGTTTAGTCCCAGGATCCTTAGCTTAGTGATGAGCTTTGAGGGCACTATGGTGTAGAATGCTGAGCTGTAGTCAATGAATAGCATTCTCACGTAGGTGTTCCTCTTGTCCAGGTGGGAAAGGGCAGTGTGGAGTGCAATAGAGATTGCATCATCTGTGGATCTGTTGGAGCGGTATGCAAATCGGAGTGGGTCTAGGGTTTCTGGGATAATGGTGTTGATGTGAGCCATGACCAGCCTTTCAAAGCACTTCATGGCTACAGACGTCAGTGCTACGGGTCGGTAGTCATTTAGGCAGGTTATCTTAGTGTCCTTGGGCACGGGGACTATGGTGGTCTGCTTGAAACATGTTGGTATTACAGACTCAGTCAGGGACATGTTGAAAATGTCAGTGAAGACACTTGCCAGTTGGTCAGCACATGCTCGGAGTACACGTCCTGGTAATCCGTCTGGCCCTGCGGCCTTGTGAATGTTGACCTGCTTAAAAGTCTTACTCACATCGGCTACGGAGAGCGTGATCACATAGTCATCCGGAACAGCTGGTGCTCTCATGCATGCTTCAGTGTTGCTTGCCTCGAAGCGAGCATAGAAGTGGTTTAGCTCGTCTGGAAGTATTGTGTCACTGGGCAGCTCGCGGCTGTGCTTACCTTTGTAGTCTGTAATAGTTTTCAAGCCCTGCCACATCCGACGAGCGTCAGAGCCGGTGTAGTACGATTCAATCTTAGTCCTGTAATGACTCTTTGCTTGTTTGATGGTTCGTCGGAGGGCATTGCGGAATTTCTTATAAGCCTCCGGGTTAGAGTCCCGCTCCTTGAAAGCGGCAGCTCTACCCTTTAGCTCAGTGCGGATGTTTCCTGTAATCCATGGCTTCTGGTTGGGGTATATACGTACGGTCACTGTGGGGACGACATCATCGATGCACTTATTGATGAAGCCAGTGACTGATGTGGTGTACTCCTCAATGCTATCTGAAGAATCCCGGAACATGTTCCAGTCTGTGCTAGAAAAACAGTCCTGTAGCTTAGCATCTGTTTCATATGACCACTTTTTTATTAACCGAGTCACTGGTGCTTCCTGCTTTAGTTTTTGCTTATAAGCAGGAATCAGGAGGATAGAGTTATGGTCAGATTTGCCAAATGGAGGGCGAGGGAGAGCTTTGTATGCGTCTCTGTGTGTGGAGTAAAGGTGGTCTAGAGTTTTTTTTCCTCTGGTTGCACATTTAACATTATGGTAGAAATTAGGTAGAACGGATTTAAGTTTCCCTGCATTAAAGTCCCCGGCCACTAGGAGCACTGCCTCTGGATGAGCGTTTTCCTGTTGACTTATGGCCTTATACAGCTCATTCAGTGCAATCTTAATGCCAGAATTGGTTTGTGGTGGTAAATAGACAGCTATGAAAAATATAGATGAAAACTCTCTTGGTAAATAGTGTGGTCTACAGCTTATCATAAGATACTCTACCTCAGGCGAGCAAAACCTCGAGACTTCTTTAGTATTTGATTTTGTGCACCAGCTGTTGTTTACAAATATACACAGACTGCCACCCCTTGTCTTATCGGGTGCTGATGGATCAAGGAGTAGAACGCAATCGGCTAATTTATTTCCCAACATGATTTTAATTAAAACAGACTTTAAGAAGCTAAAATATAAAGATTATAAAAATCAAGAAGTAAAGTTATTTTAAAACAACCTAAAAGAGAAAGGAAGGAACAATGAAGGAAAGAAGGGTGTGAACGAAAGTAGTTAAAACAGAGAGGAGAGAGAAAGAGAGAGAGAGAGAGAGAGAGAGAGACAGGGTTCAATTCTCGGGCCGACTCTCTTCTCTGTGTATATCAATGATGTCGCTCTTGCTGCTGGTGACTCTCAGATCCACCTCTATGCAGACGACACCATTTTGTATACATCTGGCCCTTCATTGGACACTGTGTTAACAAACCTCCAAACGAGCTTCAATGCCATACAGCACTCCTTCCGTAGCCTCCAACTGCTCTTAAACACTAGTAAAACTAAATGCATACTCTTCAATCGAACGCTGCTTGCACCCGCCCGCCCGACTAGAATCACTACTCTCGGCGGGTCTGATTTAGAATATGTGGACAACTACAAATACCTAGGTGTCTGGTTAGACCGTAAACTCTCCTTCCAGACTCACATTAAGAATCTCCAATCCGAAGTTAAATCTAGAATCGGCTTCCTATTTCGCAACAAAGCCTCCTTCACTCATGCTGCCAAATATGCCCTCGTAAAACGGACTATCCTACCGATCCTTGACTTCGGCGATGTCATTTACAAAATAGCCTCCAACACTCTACTCAGCAAATTGGATGTAGTCTATCACAGTGCTATCCGTTTTGTCACCAAAGCCCCATATACTACTCAGGGGCGGCCTGTTCAATAGGGCGATATGGGCGACGCACTGCCAAACGGGAAAAGGAAGGGATTTTTTTTCTAATCAATTATATCACGGCAACAGTAGTTATCAGTGTTGTAATCTATACGTCTGATCTGCCACAGTGCCACACTGCCACTAAATGTCGAATCAGGCTAAAGTCGTGCTTCAAATGGCTCCCCCCCCCTTTTGGGGCGATTTCAGTCAGGTTGAAAATCGCCCAGAAGTCTGTCATAGACTCCCATGTAAAATCTATTTTTTTCAAATTTCAGAGCCTTCAATACAATCTCAATGGGTGTCTGTGGGCTTGCACTTACGCGCTTTCGTCATACGTTACGTAACCATGAACGTAACTGAGAAAAGAGCGGATTGTGTCTTTGAAAGAAGTTCCTTTTTGTCGGCGAGCAAATGAAGATAAATTGGCAACGAAACAATTAGGACCTCCCAGACCAAATTTAATAATTCAACAGGTTTCTACTAAAGGCGGAAAGTCCTACACCCGAGGATTTTCCAAAAATTGGTACGAACGAAAAAAGACATTGCCACTCACTCAACTGGATGAGGGATACAGGCTAGCTGTCCGCCGCCACAACGATGAGGTTAGTGTTGATAATCACAAGTTTACTGGAGAACTGAGACCAAGTAGAGACTTTGGACAGGGTGGATATGGTATAATAAAGGCAGTTTATTCAGAGGTAAAGATATCTGGAATCGCGTGCACGGACCCGTTCGTCAAACTCTTAGGGAGCTATACATTAAGCCCCATTACTTACCATATCAGATAAGAGAAATTGCTGCAGCTACATATATTTTACATCCTGGCCCTACATAGTTCACTATTTGCATCACTTACCAAAATATTACATGTGGTCATATATGCTTGGAAAGTGGAGATGCCATAGAACGTCAAAAAAGTAAACATTGCTGGAGACACATTGCCGTTTTGGAGAAGACATCGCGTTTGCTAGCGAAGAGATTTGTTGTGGCAAATGAACTTGGGCTGGGAATTGCCAGGAACCTCACGATAAGATATATGCATCAGCATTGCGAGTCTCATGATTCTATACGTATTGCGATTCGATACTGTGATTTTATTGCGCACCATATGTCTGTTGCAGAGGGATCAGAAAGCCATGAGAACGAGTTTTGATCAGTCATGGAAATAAAAGTGCTGAAAACAAATTGGCTCCCAATGTGAAAAGATTGAGAACAAGCTATGAAGGAACAATAATGGTGTTTTGGTGCAGGTACAGCCAACTAGCGCTAAAATATTGCGATATTGTCAATACAGTATATCGTAAAGTATCACTATGTAACTCGATTTCTTTCACCCCAATCCCTCAAATTAACGGTAAATAACTGAATTGTTTGCCCCACATTTAGCTAAGATGATTAGCTAGCCAGCTAAAATGTTTTATTTAGTTAGCAGTCGCATCTACAATAGTTTACTGTCAATAACATGTCTCCAAAAATGACGTGGTGTCTCCAATTGTGTTGACATTTTACAATTGCGATGCGCATCCATGAGTATCCACTTTCTGTAGCTCAGCTGGTAGAGCATGGTGCTTGTAACGCCAAGGTAGTGGGTTCGATCCCCGGGACCACCCATACACAAAAATGTATGCACGCATGACTGTAAGTCGCTTTGGATAAAAGCGTCTGCTAAATGGCATATTATTATTATTATTATTATCTGAAGAGAGCCCCGAAACATTGTGTGCAGACATTTTATGCAATAAATGAAGTAGGTTGAATCTAGTAGTTCTGATCTTCTGATTGGTCCTGATGAGTTGGGCGAGGTCCCCTCCAGGTTACTGTCACTGTTGCATTGGCTCTGAGTCGGGTTCTCTGTCTTCAAATGTTCAGCCTAAGAGAGGGGATTTTTGTGTGTGTGTGTGTGTGTGTGTGTTTAACAGTGATGATGTGTGTGTGTGTGTGTGTGTGTGTGTGTGTGTTTAACAGTGATGATGTGTGTGTGTGTGTGTTTGTGTGTGTGTGTGTCCTCAGAGCAAGAACTCGTGAGTTGGAAGAACTGAGAGGCCTATGGCGTGGGTGTTGTCCTTGGCCACCTGCTGACAAGGCTGACAAGATAGGACCCTTTTGTCCATTGTTATTGGATAGGAACAGAACTTATAACCAGCTCCTGACCTAAATAGATCTTAGCACAACATTTTACTCAACATATCATATTCCATATTCACTATAACAAATATATTTACTACGACATTAGCAAGAACCGCCACATCCTCAGCCGGCTAATCCAGTGTGTGAAGTTTTGCGGAGTGTTTGAGTTAGCTTTGCGAGGCAAAGATGAAACTGAGGGCTCCACCAACCCTGGTAAGCCAACACTTTTGAGATCAGTCAATAAATGCTTCTGGTATTGACTTATATGCTGCCCCTGTCTTCATGTTGTTGCTGGACATATCTTTTTTAAAATGTGTGTAGGTCACCTAAATCATCAGAAAAATTGCCCCTCCTGAGAATTTTTTCAGGAGCCGCCACTGATACTACTCACCATTGTGACCTGTACACTCTCGTTGGCTGGCCCTCACTACATATTCGTCACCAAACCCACTGGCTCCAGGTCATCTATAAATCACTGCTAGGCAAATCCCCGCCTTATCTTAGCTCATTGGTCACCATAGCAACACCCACCCGTAGTCTGCGCTCCAGCAGGTATATCTCACTGGTCATCCCCAAAGCCAACACCTCCTTTGGCCGCCATTCCTTCCAGTTCTCTGCTGCCAATGACTGGAACTAATTGCAAAAATCTCTGAAGCTGAAGACTCTTATCTCCCTCACTAACTTTAAGCATCAGTTGTCAGAGCACCTTACCGATCACTGCACCTGTACACAGCCCATCTGTAATTAGCCCACCCAACTACCTCATCCCCATATTGTTATTTATTTTGCTAATTTGCACCCCAGTATCTCTATTTGCACATCATCTTCTGCACATCTATCACTCCAGTGTTAATACTAAATTGTAATTATTTTGCACTATGGCCTATTTATTGCCTTACCTCCATAACTTACTACATTTGCACACACTGTATATAGATTTTCTATTGTGTTATTGACTGTACGTTTTGTTTATCCCATATGTAACTCTGTGTTGTTGTTTTTATCACACTACTTTGCTTTATCTGGACAAAGTCGCGGTTGTAAATGAGAACTTGTTCTCAACAGGCTTACCTGGTTAAATAAAGGTGAAATAAAATTAATAAATAAATAAAAGAGAGAGAGAGAGAGAGAGAGAGAGATAGAGAGAGAGAGAGAGGAGAGAGAGCTTATGTAAACTTTTTTTAATGGTTTCAGGTGCTGCTCCGTGTTTCTTTCCACAACGTGCTTTCAAATGATTGATCCTCTTCTTTCCTTCTCTCTCAATGTTGTCAATATAGGTGGTCGCATGTCCCTTAGAAATGTTGCCCCCAGGAACTTGACTTCTTGTTAAATTTTTATCATTTCATTGTACAATTTGAGGGTTACAGGTTTCTTTAGTTTTTGGTAAATTGGGTTTAGTTATACACAATATGGCCAATTTCTGGCATGGTCTATACATAGCATGTAGGTTTTTCACTTATGGGTGGCACAAATTGCGATATTGGGAGGGGAATGGGCAGGGTATATGCAAATAAAAAAACTGCAGTATTTACTATAGTTAAAAAAAGTTGAGTGTTTTTGCAAACTGTAGTGTTTTTGCTGACATTACTGTGGATTTTCCTACGGTGTTTCTTTGCAAATAATACTGTTGTATTTGCTGTAGTATTCTACAGTATACTACAAAATGTTATAGTAAGTACTACACATTATTGAGGGATACTATAGTGTGTAGTATAGTATTCTACAGTATACCTCAGTTTACTATAGAATTATATAGTGGTCCTCTGTAGCTCAGCTGGTAGAGTGCGGCGCTTGTAACGCCAGGGTAGTGGGTTCAATCCCCGGGACCACCCATACACAAAAATGTATGCACACATGACTGTAAGTCGCTTTGGATAAAAGCGTCTGCTAAATGGCATATTATTATTACTGTAGTATTCTATAGTATACTTCAGTATTTTTACATTTGAGGAATAAGAAAACCTTCTGGGGCCACACAAATGAAGCTAGACAGTATTGTGCTAAACTGGACTTGAAGGGTCAAGGGAGATGAGTACTTTATCTTTCTTTCTTTCTTTCTTTCTTTCTTTCTTTCTTTCTTTCTTTCTTTCTTTCTTTCTTTCTTTCTTTCTTTCTTTCTTTCTTTCTTTCTTTCTTTCTTTCTTTCTTTTTGCATCTAGGGAAAGCACACTGGGTTCCATTGAGAAGGAGAATGACGCACTTCCTCTGTATTGGATGTGTTTGCAGAGTAAACCCAATCCACCTACACATTGTCAATCTAAGGAACGTATTAATGTAAACATAGTAACTATAATCAACATTGTACTGTGACTCATCATGTAAGGCTACAGTGAAAACCCAACCCCTACTACAGTACTAACCTACAGTGAAGACCCAACCACTACTACAGTACTAACCTACAGTGAAGACCCAACCACTACTACAGTACTAACCTACAGTGAAGACCCAACCCCTACTACAGTACTAACCTACAGTGAAGACCCAACCACTACTACAGTACTAACCTACAGTGAAGACCCAACCACTACTACAGTACTAACCTACAGTGAAGACCCAACCCCTACTACAGTACTAATCTACAGTGAAGACCCAACCCCTACTACAGTACTAACCTACAGTGAAGACCCAACCCCTACTACAGTACTAACCTACAGTGAAGACCCAACCACTACTACAGTACTAAACTACAGTGAAGACCCAACCCCTACTACAGTACTAACCTACAGTGAAGACCCAACCACTACTACAGTACTAACCTACAGTGAAGACCCAACCACTACTACAGTACTAAACTACAGTGAAGACCCAACCCCTACTACAGTACTAACCTACAGTGAAGACCCAACCCCTACTACAGTACTAACCTACAGTGAAGACCCAACCCCTACTACAGTACTAACCTACAGTGAAGACCCAACCACTACTACAGTACTAACCTACAGTGAAGACCCAACCCCTACTACAGTACTAACCTACAGTGAAGACCCAACCCCTACTACAGTACTAACCTACAGTGAAGACCCAACCACTACTACAGTACTAACCTACAGTGAAGACCCAACCCCTACTACAGTACTAACCTACAGTGAAGACCCAACATTCATGTCCCTTTTATTTTGAACAAATGAACATGACCCAGGTCTGGTAGGTAGGGCAGTGGGGTGGTGGGGTGTAGGTAGTAATGAACATGACCCAGGTCTGGTAGG
>NW_028164579.1:0-23705 GCF_964263955.1 Coregonus lavaretus
ATATTGAGTTAATGGAGGTGGTGATGAAAGGATATAATAATGAGGGGTGATAAATATAATAATGAGGGTGATTGGAGAGGGAGGAGATAATAATGGAGGTGATGGAAAGGAGATAATAATGGAGGTGATGAAAGGGAGGATAATAATGGGAGGGTGATGAAAGGAGATAATAATGGAGGGTGATAGGAGATAGAGGATATTATAATGGAGGGTGATAAAGATATAATAATGGAGGGTGATGAAAGGATATAATAATGGAGGTGGATAAAGATATAATAATGTGAGGGTGATGAAAGGAGATAATAATGGAGGTGGATGAAAGGAGATAATAATGAGGTGGATAAAAAGGATATAATAATGGAGGTGGATAAAAAGGATATAATAATGAGGTGATAAAATATAATAATGGAGGTGATGAAAGGAGATAATAATGGAGGGGTGATGAAAGGAGATAATAATGAGGTGGATAAAATATAATAATGGAGGGTGGATGAAAGGAGATAATAATGGAGGTGATGAAAGGATATAATAATGGAGTGATGAAGGATATAATAATGGAGGTGATAAAGATATAATAATGGAGGGTGGATGAAAGGGATATAATAATGGAGGGTGATGAAAGGATATAATAATGAGGTGGATGAAAGGATATAATAATGGAGGTGATGAAAGGATATAATAATGGAGGGTGATGGAAAGGAGATAATAATGGAGGGTGATGGAAAGGATATAATAATGGAGGGTGGATGGAAAGGAGATAATAATGGAGGTGGATGAAAGGATATAATAATGAGGTGGATGAAAGGAGATAATAATGAGGGTGGATGGAAAGGGAGATAATAATGGAGGGTGGATGGAAAGGATATAATAATGGAGGTGGATGAAAGGAGATAATAATGAGGGTGATGGAAAGTGATATAATAATGGAGGGTGGATGAAAGGAGATAATAATGGGAGGGTGGATGGAAAGGATATAATAATGGAGGTGGATGGAAAGGAGATAATAATGGAGGGTGTATGGAAAGGATATAATAATGGAGGTGTGATGGAAAGTGATATAATAATGGAGGGTGATGTAAAGGATATAATAATGGAGGTGTATGGAAAGGAGTATTAGATGAGGTGATGATATGATGATTGAGTGTGCTGCAGTCAATCCTTCACTTTATTCTGCCAGCCCCAGTCACACTTCTTTATAAAGGTCAAATCTCATATTACTATGGGTGACATATTGCAGGGGGCATTTCATTAAATGTTGATACGTTCGTCTCTTGAGGGGTGTCAGTGCCAATATCTTAGGCCGCTGTGTAAAGTGGGTTTTTTCTTTGGCACGTGACAGTTCAGATTTTCAGAAAGGCTGCAGCAAAATCATTCACTTTTGCCACAAATACTCGCATTGGAGGTTTTACAAAGAATCAGTTTTCCATCGCCCTTCAAGTAATCAGTCCGCCCTTGAGCATCGTGTATCTTCTGGTCTTGATGTGTCCTTTATTGAAATACAGCAGACCCCCCCCCCTGTTGTTGACTCCAACAAGAATCAATACAAGCAAAACATGGATATTTATCTCAACCTTGTTATGCCGCTATAAGGTGGCATCCATAAGAGACAACATTGTTTACATTACGACAGATAAATAAATAGTTCTACCATTACCTACTCTGATGCTTTTAGCTTTCTGAGAGCCTTGGGATGCGTCCCAGATGGCACCATGTTCCTTAGATAGTACTATGTAGGGTATAGGATACTATTTGGGACGCACACTTAAATCAGGTTCCTTGACACGGTTAGAGGAATATTCGATGTTGGAGCCTGGCCCTGCCTTTTCCATTTCCTGATGTCTTTAATGTGATTACACCTCCATTGGTTCACTACCCGTCATGTCTGAGGCGGCCTACCCACCAGGTTGTGTTGCTTCTACTGTGACAGCTACTGTTGATCCACTGTTGGCTGGCCAACTGTAACATTGTCCCTGAATCAGCTAATGATGCTGCACAAGCAGACCTCTGGGCTCGGTCTCGTGAAACATTGATTTCAACGTGTGTGTGTGTGGTCTCTTACAGCAACTAAAAGGTCTTTATGATACCACATTTAGGATGAGTCTCTCTGTGTGTTGGGATCAAAGAGTTGGAGCAATAATCTTAGCAGAGATGCTGTTGCCACAGTTTGGTGTAGTTGTCTACCCCCTGTGTTGTTGTGAAGTCGCTGTTTCTCTAGTAGATCAAGTTTACTCTCTACACAGAGACTCATGTATTAGACCCCAAGGGTTCAGTGGGCTGAACAGCACAACATTTTATTGGACAAATCCCAAATGGCATGCAGGCTATTCCTTAGTACACCACTATAACCTACACAGTGTTCTATAGAGTAGTGCTGGGGGAACAAACCTGAAACAGTTACATATCGCAATATTATTTTTGGACAATATTTTATCGATATTTGACTCCAAGTATCGATTAGTAAAAAACAAAATAAGCTAGTCAGCTGTACCTATGCCAAAGACGATGGTATTTTTCATCCTATAGCTTGTTCTCCATCTTCTTCTTTTTAAATAGTAAGCCAACACGTTTTCAGCACTTTTATTTCCTTGACTGATCAAAACGAATGTTCTGTTTTCTCATGGCTCTCTCTTGTCTCCTCTGCAGCAGACATATAGTGAGCAATATGTTTGGAACATCAAATCGCAATACAGTCGCAGTATCGAGTCGCAATACATATAGAATCGTGAGAATCGCAATACATATTGTATCGGCACCTAAGTAACGTGATAATATCGTATCGTGAGGTCCCTGGCAATTTCCATCCCTACTACATAGGGAATAGGGTACCTTGTGACTCTGGTCAAAAGTAGTGCCCTTTATTGGGAATTGGTTGCCATTATATTGCTGCCACTCATTGACACCCCTTTGTCTTGTTCTTGTTGTTTCAGATCTTCACCCGTTATGGGAAATGCTACACGTTCAACTCTGGCCAAGATAACCGCCCGCTGCTGGTGACCATGAAGGGAGGGATGGGAAACGGACTGGAGCTGATGTTGGATATCCAACAAGATGAATACCTTCCAGTCTGGGGAGAAACAGGTGAAGAGGGGGGGAGGGGGGAGGGAGGGAGGGAGGGAGGGGAGGGAGGGAGGGAGGGAGGGAGGGAGGGAGGGAGGGAGGGAGGGGGAACGGACTGGAGCTGATGTTGGATATACAACAGGATGAATACCTGCCAGTCTGGGGAGAAACAGGTGAAGAGGGGGGGGGGGGGGGGGGGAGGGAGGGAGGGAGGGAGGGATGGGAAACGGACTGGAGCTGATGTTAGATATCCAACAAGATGAATACCTTCCAGTCTGGGGAGAAACAGGTGAAGAGGGGGGGAGGGGGGGGGGGAGGGAGGGAGGGAGGGAGGGAGGGAGGGAGGGGGAACGGACTGGAGCTGATGTTGGATATACAACAGGATGAATACCTGCCAGTCTGGGGAGAAACAGGTGAAGAGGGGGGGAGGGGGGGGGGGAGGGAGGGAGGGAGGGAGGGAGGGGGAACGGACTGGAGCTGATGTTGGATATACAACAGGATGAATACCTGCCAGTCTGGGGAGAAACAGGTGAAGAGGGGGGGAGGGGGGAGGGAGGGAGGGAGGGAGGGGGAACGGACTGGAGCTGATGTTGGATATACAACAGGATGAATACCTGCCAGTCTGGGGAGAAACAGGTGAAGAGGGGGGGAGGGGGGGAGGGAGGGAGGGGGAACGGACTGGAGCTGATGTTGGATATACAACAGGATGAATACCTGCCAGTCTGGGGAGAAACAGGTGAAGAGGGGGGGAGGGAGGGAGGGAGGGAGGGAGGGAGGGAGGGAGGGAGGGAGGGAGGGAGGGAGGGAGGGAGGGAGGGGGAATGGTCTGGAGCTGATGTTGGATATACAACAGGATGAATACCTGCCAGTCTGGGGAGAAACAGGTGAAGAGGGGGGGAGGGAGGGAGGGAGGGAGGGAAGGAGGGAGGGAGGGAGGGAGGGGGAACGGACTGGAGCTGATGCTGGATATCCAACAAGACGAATACCTGCCAGTCTGGGGAGAAACAGGTGAAGGGGGGGGAGGGAGGGAGGGAGGGAGGGAGGGAGGTAGGGAGGGAGGGAGGGGGAACGGACTGGAGCTGATGCTGGATATCCAACAAGACGAATACCTGCCAGTCTGGGGAGAAACAGGTGAAGAGGGGGGGAGGGAGGGAGGGAGGGAGGGAGGGAGGGAGGCAGGGAGGGAGGGAGGGAGGGAGGGAGGGAGGGAGGGAGGGGGAACGGACTGGAGCTGATGCTGGATATCCAACAAGACGAATACCTGCCAGTCTGGGGAGAAACAGGTGAAGAGGGGGGAGGGAGGGAGGGAGGCAGGGAGGGAGGGAGGGAGGGAAGGAGGGAGGGAGGGAGGGGGAACGGACTGGAGCTGATGCTGGATATCCAACAAGACGAATACCTGCCAGTCTGGGGAGAAACAGGTGAAGAGGGAGGGAGGGAGGGAGGGAGGGAGGGAGGGAGGGAGGGAGGGAGGGGGAGGGAATGGTCTGGAGCTGATGTTGGATATCCAACAGGATGAATACCTGCCAGTCTGGGGAGAGGCATGGAGGGAGGGAGGGAAGTAGGGGGAACGGTCTGGAAATTATGCTGGATATACAGCAGTACGAATACCTGCCAGGATGGAGGGGTGGAGGGAGGGAGAGAAGGATGAAGGGATGAGGGATGAAGGTAGGGAGGAAGGGGAGGGAGGGAGGAATGGAGGGTCAATCATCCAATCCTCACAGATCTTCAGGATGGCGTAAGGAGGAAGAGGGGCTAGTAGTCCATTTTGGAGTCAGGAAAGTATCTGTCGTCATACCACAACAAACCTTGAACTAAAAAGTTATTTATTCAAGTCAAGTACTCAAGTACACTACCGGTCAAAAGTTTTAGAACATCTACTCATTCAAGGGTTTTTCTTTATTTTTACTATTTTCTACGTTTTAGAATAATAGTGAAGACATCAAAACTATGAAATAACACATATGGAATCATGTAGTAACCAGAAAAGTGTTAAACAAATCAATATATATTTTATATTTCAGATTCTTCAAATAGCCACCCTTTGCCTTGATGACAGCTTTGCACACTCTTGGCATTCTCTCAACCAGCTTCACCTGGAATGCTTTTCCAACAGTCTTGAAGGAGTTCCCACATATGCTGAGCAATTGTTAGCTGCTTTTCCTTCACTCTGCGGTCCGACTCAATTTGGTTGAGGTCGGGGGATTGTGGGGGCCAGGTCATCTGATGCAGCACTCCATCACTCTCCTTCTTGGTAAAATAGCCTTTGCACAGCCTGGAGGTGTGTTGGGTCATTGTCCTGTTGAAAAACAAATGATAGTCCCACTAAGCCCAAACCAGATGGGATGGCGTATCGCTGCAGAATGCTGTGGTAGCCATGCTGGTTAAGTGTGCCTTAAATTCTAAATACATCACAGACAGTGTCACCAGCAAAGCACCTCCACACCATAACACCTCCTCCTCCATGCTTTACGGTGGGAAATACACATGCGGAGATCATCCGTTCACCCACACCGCGTCTCACAAAGACACTGCGGTTGGAACCAAAAATCTCAAATTTGGACTCCAGACCAAAGGACAAATTTCCACCGGTCTAATGTCCATTGCTTGTGTTTCTTGGCCCAAGCAAGTCTTTTCTTCTTATTGGTGTCCTTTATTAGTGGTTTATTTGCAGCAATTCGACCATGAAGGCCTGATTCACACAGTCCCCTCTGAACAGTTGATGTTGAGATGTGTCTGTTCCGTATTGACTGACCTTCATTTGTTTAACACTTTTTTGGTTACTACATGATTCCATAAGTGTTATTTCATAGTTTTGATGTCTTCACTATTATTCTACAATGTAGAAAATAGTAAAAATAAAGAAAAACCCTTGAATGAGTAGGTGTCTCCTGAGTGGCGCAGTGGTCTAAGGCACTGCATCGCAGTGCTAGCTGTGCCACTAAAGATCCTGGTTCGAATCCAGGCTCTGTCGTAGCAGGCCGTGACCGGGAGACCCATGGGGCGGCGCGCAATTGGCCCAGCGTCGTCCAGGGTAGGGGAGGGAATGGCTGGCAGGGATGTAGCTCAGTTGATAGAGCATGGTGTTTGCAACGCCAGGGTTGTGGGTTCGATTCCCACAGGGGGTATGAAAAAAATAAATAATGTAAGTCGCTCTGGATAAGAGCGTCTGCTAAATGAAGTAAAATGTAAAATGTGTTCTAAAGCTTTTGACTGGTAGTGTATGTCAAACACATAGTGTTTGTAAACATGAAACCACTTCAAAAGAGTCAGAGAACAAACATTAGCTACTTGCAAAGGAAAGGAAGACAGACAGACAGACAGACATGCAAGCTAGTCCGTATGGAATTGATTTCCAAACTCTCAGTTTCGGATCAACTTAATGAATCTGTTTTAAAATAAAAACAAGCGCTCAAAAAACAAACTCTTTGATATTTCCAGAAGACAAATAATATCCTTGGAGAGAGATCAGAAGCTTCACAGTAAACATATGTTCCTCTTCACCAACTATGAATCTAGCTCTATCTGGAAATTCATACTCGACACAGTTGGACCACAGTTGCAGTGAAAACGGTACATTATCGACTCTTGTAGATCAAGACGGATTGGGGTCGATTTATCAAATGCTTCTTTATTGTCATATAATTGTATCTCTTGTCAAGAATGCTTAGTTTCTGCATGAATCAAATGAAAGAATATGGCGGTAGTCAGATGAAAATCAATACAGGGCTTCTCTCTGCCACAGTATGTAGACCTACTGTCTGTGTGGAAAGACCTTTCACTCTTCCTCAAAGGGACAATCTGCGATCTGGGAATCTGTTCAATAGTCATTTCAATGTTTGATATTTACCCAACTGTATATCAAAACAAGTGGCTGGGCTGAAAAACAAATCCCATATTGTAGCTTGAAGTCAAAGGCTCCAAAAGTTTCCAGAGTGAATAAGTGGAATTGAACACAGATACAGTAGCGAATTGCATTTCTTCGTCAATTCTTCATTCGTATTCCAATTTTGAGGCCAAATATGCAATTTTTAACAATGTAATGGTGACAGATAGCAGTGAAAGGAGGATCCTTTCCGTATCTCCGTATCCCTTCTCAAGAAGAGCAGTGACTTACTGGTAATATATATATATATATATATATATATATATATATATATATATATATATATATATATATTTATTTATTTTTTTGTTTGTTTAGCAGATGCTCTTATCCAGAGTGCATACATTATTTTTTTATTTTTTCATACTGGCCCCCTGTGGGAATCGAACCCACAACCCTGGTGTTGCAAACGCCATGCTCTACCAACTGAGTTACATCCCTGCCGGCCATTCCCTCCCCTACCCTGGACAACGCTGGGCCAACGCTGGGCCCTCGGGTAAATTCAATTGATTGGACATGATTTGGAAAGGCACACACCTGCCTATATAAGGTCCCACAGTTGACAGTGCATTTCAGAACAAAAACCAAGCCATAAGGTCGAAGGAATTGTCGTAGAGCTCTGAGACAGGATTGTGTCGAGGCACAGATCTGGGGAAGGGTACCAAAACATTTCTGCAGCATTGAAGGTCCCCAATAACACAGTGCCCTCCATCATTCTTAAATGGAAGAAGTTTGGAACCACCAAGACTGTTCCTAGAGCTGGCCGCACGACCAAACTGAGCAATTGGGGGAGAAGGGCCTTGGTCATGGAGGTGACCAAGAACCCGATGGTCACTCTGACAGAGCTCTAGAGTTCCTCTGTGGAGATGGGAGAACCTTCCAGAAGGACAACCATCTCTGCAGCACTCCACCAATCAGGCCTTTATGGTAGAGTGGCCAGACGGAAGCCACTCCTCAGTAAAAGGCACATGACAGCCTGCTTGGAGTTTGCCGAAAGGCACCTAAAGGACTCTCAGACCATGAGAAACCAGATTCTCTGGTCTGATGAAACCAAGATTGAACTCTTTGGCCTGAATGCCAAGCATCACATCTGGAGGAAACCTGGCACCATCCCTACGGTGAAGCATGGTGGCAGCATCATGCTTTGGGGATGTTTTTCAGCGCCAGGGACTGGGAGACTAGTCAGGACTGAGGGAAAGATGAACGGAGCAAAGAACAGAGAGATCCTTGATGAAAACCTGCTCCAAAGCGCTCAGGATCTCAGACTGGGGCAAAGGTTCACCTTCCAACAGGACAACAACCCTAAGCACACAGCCAAGACAGCGCAGGAGTGGCTTCGGGACAAGTCTCTGAATGTCCTTGAGTGGCCCAGCCAGAGCCCGGATTTAAACCCGATCGAACATCTCTGGAGAAACCTGAAAATAGCTGTGCAGCGACACTCCCCATCCAACCTGACTGAGCTTGAGAGGATCTGCAGAGAAGAATGGGAGAAACTCCCCAAATACAGGTGTGCCAAGCTTGTAGCGTTATACCCAAGAAGACTTACAGTGGGGGAAAAAAGTATTTAGTCAGCCACCAATTGTGCAAGTTCTCCCACTTAAAAAGATGAGAGAGGCCTGTAATTTTCATCATAGGTACACGTCAACTATGACAGACAAAATGAGATTTTTTTTCTCCAGAGAATCACATTATAGGATTTTTAATGAATTTATTTGCAAATTATGGTGGAAAATAAGTATTTGGTCAATAACAAAAGTTTCTCAATACTTTGTTATATACCCTTTGTTGGCAATGACACAGGTCAAACGTTTTCTGTAAGTCTTCACAAGGTTTTCACACACTGTTGCTGGTATTTTGGCCCATTCCTCCATGCAGATCTCCTCTAGAGCAGTGATGTTTTGGGGCTGTCACTGGGCAACACGGACTTTCAACTCCCTCCAAAGATTTTCTATGGGGTTGAGATCTGGAGACTGGCTAGGCCACTCCAGGACCTTGAAATGCTTCTTACGAAGCCACTCCTTCGTTACCCGGGCGGTGTGTTTGGGATCATTGTCATGCTGAAAGACCCAGCCACGTTTCATCTTCAATGCCCTTGCTGATGGAAGGAGGTTTTCACTCAAAATCTCACGATACATGGCCCCATTCATTCTTTCCTTTACACGGATCAGTCGTCCTGGTCCCTTTGCAGAAAAACAGCCCCAAAGCATGATGTTTCCACCCCCATGCTTCACAGTAGGTATGGTGTTCTTTGGATGCATCTCAGCATTCTTTGTCCTCCAAACATGACGAGTTGAGTTTTTACCAAAAAGTTATATTTTGGTTTCATCTGGCCATATGACATTCTCCCAATCCTCTTCTGGATCATCCAAATGCACTCTAGCAAACTTCAGACGGGCCTGGACATGTACTGGCTTAAGCAGGGGGACACTTCTGGCACTGTAGGATTTGAGTCCCTGGCGGCGTAGTGTGTTACTGATGGTAGGCTTTGTTACTTTGGTCCCAGCTCTCTGTAGGTCATTCACTAGGTCCCCCCGTGTGGTTCTGGGATTTTTGCTCACCGTTCTTGTGATAATTTTGACACCACAGGGTGAGATCTTGCGTGGAGCCCCAGATCGAGGGAGATTATCAGTGGTCTTGTAGGTCTTCCATTTCCTAATAATTGCTCCCACAGTTGATTTCTTAAAACCAAGCTGCTTACCTATTGCAGATTCAGTCTTCCCAGCCTGGTGCAGGTCTACAATTTTGTTTCTGGTGTCCTTTGACAGCTCTTTGGTCTTGGCCATAGTGGAGTTTGGAGTGTGACTGTTTAAGGTTGTGGACAGGTGTCTTTTATACTGATAACAAGTTCAAACAGGTGCCATTAATACAGGTAACAAGTGGAGGACAGAGGAGCCTCTTAAAGAAGAAATTACAGGTCTGTGAGAGCCAGAAATCTTGCTTGTTTGTAGGTGACCAAATACTTATTTTCCACCATAATTTGCAAATAAATTCATTAAAAATCCTACAATGTGATTTTCTGGAATTTTTTTTCTCAATTTGTCTGTCATAGTTGACGTGTACCTATGATGAAAATTACAGGACTCTCTCATCTTTTTAAGTGGGAGAACTTGCACAATTGGTGGCTGACTAAATACTTTTTTCCCCCACTGAAAGTCTGTAATCACTTAAGTCTTTAAGGTGCTTCAACAAAGTACTGAGTAAAGGGTCTGAATACTTATGTAAATGTGATATTTCAGTGTAAAAAAAATAATAAAAAAAAACGTTTTTGCTTTGTCATTATAGGGTATTGAAGAGGAAAAAATAACTATTTAATCAATTTTAGAATAAGGCTGTAACGTAACAAAATGTGGAAAAAGTCAAGGGGTCTGAATACTTTCCGAACACTGTAAATAAAGAACAAAACATTTTATAAACATCCCCTAGCCCCATCCCTATCCATCCCCTAGCCCCATCCCCTAGCCCCATCCCCTAGCCCCATCCATCCCTATCTAACCCCTAGCCATCCCTTATCATCCCCTATCATCCCCTAGCCCCATCCCCTAGCCCCATCCCCTAGCCCCATCCCTATCTAACCCCTAGCCATCCCTTATCATCCCCTATCCATCCCCTAGCCCCATCCCCTAGCCCCATCCCCTAGCCCCATCCATCCCTATCTAACCCCTAGCCATCCCTTATCATCCCCTATCCATCCCCTAGCCCCATCCCCTAGCCCCATCCCCTAGCCCCATCCCCTAGCCCCATCCCTATCTAACCCCTAGCCATCCCTTATCATCCCCTATCCATCCCCTAGCCCCATCCCCTAGCCCCATCCCTATCTAACCCCTAGCCATCCCATATCATCCCCTATCCATCCCCTAGCCCCATCCCCTAGCCCCATCCCCTAGCCCCATCCCTATCTAACCCCTAGCCATCCCATATCATCCCCTATCCATCCCCTAGCCCCATCCCCTAGCCCCATCCCCTAGCCCCATCCCTATCTAACCCCTAGCCATCCCTTATCATCCCCTATCCATCCCCTAGCCCCATCCCCTAGCCCCATCCATCCCTATCTAACCCCTAGCCATCCCTTATCATCCCCTAGCCATCCCCTATCATGCCCTAGCCATCCCCTAGCCATCCCCTATCCATGCCCTATCTGAAATATCACATTTACATAAGTATTCAGACCCTTTACTCAGTACTTTGTTGAAGCACCTTTGGCAGCGATTACAGCCTCGAGTCTTCTTGGGTGTGACGCTACAAGCTTGGCACACCTGCATTTGGGGAGTTTCTCCCATTCTTCTCTGCAGATCCTCTCAAGCTCTGTCAGGTTGGATGGGGACAGTCACTGCACAGCTATTTTCAGGAATCTCCAGAGATGTTTGATCGGGTTCAAGTCCGGGCTCGAGTTGGTTTAGTTATCAGCTGAGTTAGATTTAGCTCAGTGCAAATATCTTTCAGCCAATCAGATACTGGCATCAGCCAATCCAGATTAAGATCACCCTATTAATGATTAGGATTTAGTATAGTTAGACAGCAGGTCAGACAATTTGTTAAGAGCACATAAGGGAGGGCGATAAAGTCCCACTAGTGTCAAATGGACATTATGACCAAGGCCCACATATAGGACTAGACATTCAAATTGCTTAGGGACAGAGGTGGTAATGGATACAGAAACATTTAAGTTGCTCTTTATGTATATGGAGACACCCCCTCCTCTGCCAACTCAATCAGATCTAAAAACATTATAACCAGTGGGATGGGGCTAGGAGATGGGGCTATGGCATGGGGGTAGGGAATGTGGCTAGGGGATGGGGCTAGGGGATGGGGCTATGGCATGGGGGTAGGATATAGATAGGGGATGGGGCTATGGCATGGGGGTAGGATATAGATAGGGGATGGGGCTATGGCATGGGGGTAGGATATAGATAGGGGATGGGGCTATGGCATGGGGGTAGGATATAGATAGGGGATGGGGCTATGGCATGGGGGTAGGGGATGGATAGGGGATGGGGCTAGGGGATGGGGCTATGGCATGGGGGTAGGATATAGATAGGGGATGGGGCTATGGCATGGGGGTAGGATATAGATAGGGGATGGGGCTATGGCATGGGGGTAGGATATAGATAGGGGATGGGGCTATGGCATGGGGGTAGGATATAGATAGGGGATGGGGCTATGGCATGGGGGTAGGATATAGATAGGGGATGGGGCTATGGCATGGGGGTAGGATATAGATAGGGGATGGGGCTATGGCATGGGGTAGGATATAGATAGGGGATGGGGCTATGGCATGGGGGTAGGATATAGATAGGGGATGGGGCTATGGCATGGGGTAGGATATAGATAGGGGATGGGGCTATGGCATGGGGGTAGGATATAGATAGGGGATGGGGCTATGGCATGGGGGTAGGATATAGATAGGGGATGGGGCTATGGCATGGGGTAGGATATAGATAGGGGATGGGGCTATGGCATGGGGGTAGGATATAGATAGGGGATGGGGCTATGGCATGGGGTAGGATATAGATAGGGGATGGGGCTATGGCATGGGGGTAGGATATAGATAGGGGATGGGGCTATGGCATGGCATGGGGGTAGGATATAGATAGGGGATGGGGCTATGGCATGGGGGTAGGATATAGATAGGGGATGGGGCTATGGCATGGGGGTAGGATATAGATAGGGGATGGGGCTATGGCATGGGGGTAGGATATAGATAGGGGATGGTGCTATGGCATGGGGGTAGGATATAGATAGGGGATGGGGCAATTTTTTATTTATTTTATTTCACCTTTATTTAACCAGGTAAGCCAGTTGAGAACAAGTTCTCATTTACAACTGCGACCTGGCCAAGATAAAGCAAAGCAGTGTGATAAAAACAACAACAACACAGAGTTACATATGGAATAAACAAAAACGTACAGTCAATAACACAATAGAAAATAGAAAATCTATATACAGTGTGTGCAAATGTAGTAAGTTATGGAGGTAAGGCAATAAATAGGCCATAGTGCAAAATAATTACAATTTAGTATTAACACTGGAGTGATAGATGTGCAGAAGATGATGTGCAAATAGAGATACTGGGGTGCAAATGAGCAAAATAAATAACAATGTAAATAACAATATGGGGATGAGGTAGTTGGATGGGCTAATTATAGATGGGCTGTGTACAGGTACAGTGATCGGTAAGCTGCTCTGACAACTAATGCTTAAAGTTAATGAGGGAGATAAGTGTCTCGAGCTTCAGAGATTTTTGTAGTTCGTTCCAGTCATTGGCAGCAGAGAACCGGAAGGAATGGCGGATGACCAGTGAGATATACCTGCTAGAGTGCATACTACGGGTGGGTGTTGCTATGGTGACCAATGAGCTAAGATAAGGCGGGGATTTGCCTAGAAGTGATTTATAGATGACCTGGAGGCAGTGGGTTTGGCAACGAATATGTAGTGAGGGCCAGCCAACGAGAGTGTACAGGTCACAATGGTGGGTAGTATATGGGGCTTTGGTGACAAAACGGATGGCACTGTGATAGACTACATCCAATTTGCTGAGTTGAGTGTTGGAAGCAATTTTGTAAATGACATCGCCGAAGTCAAGGATCGATAGGATAGTCAGTTTTACGAGGGCATGTTTAGCAGCATGAGTGAAGGAGGCTTTGTTGCGAAACAGGAAGCCGATTCTAGATTTAACTTTGGATTGGAGATGCTTAATGTGAGTCTGGAAGGAGAGTTTACGGTCTAACCAGACACCTAGGTATTTGTAGTTGTCCACATATTCTAAGTCAGACCCGCCGAGAGTAGTGATTCTAGTCGGGCGGGTGGGTGCAAGCAGCGTTCGATTGAAGAGCATGCATTTAGTTTTACTAGCGTTTAAGAGCAGTTGGAGGCCACGGAAGGAGTGTTGTATGGCACTGAAGCTCGTTTGGAGGTTTGTTAACACAGTGTCCAATGAAGGGCCAGATGTATACAAAATGGTGTCGTCTGCGTAGAGGTGGATCTGAGAGTCACCAGCAGCAAGAACGACATCATTGATATACACAGAGAATAGAGTCGGCCCGAGAATTGAACCCTGTGGCACCCCCATAGAGACTGCCAGAGGTCCAGACAACAGGCCCTCCGATTTGACACATTGAACTCTATCTGAAAAGTAGTTGGTGAACCAGGCGAGGCAGTCATTTGAGAAACCAAGGCTATTTAGTCTGCCAATAAGAATGCTGTGATTGACAGAGTCAAAAGCCTTGGCCAGGTCGATGAAGACGGCTGCACAGTACTGTCTTTTATCAATCGCGGTTATTATATAGTTTAGGACCTTGAGTGTGGCTGAGGTGCACCCATGACCAGCTCGGAAACCAGATTGCATAGTGGAGAAGGTACGGTTGGATTCGAAGTGGTTGGTGATCTGTTTGTTAACTTGGCTTTCAAATACTTTCGAAAGGCAGGGTAGGATGGATATAGGTCTGTAACAGTTTGGATCTAGAGTGTCACCCCCTTTGAAGAGGGGGATGACCGGAAGCTTTCCAATCTCTGGGGATCTCAGACGATACGAAAGAGAGGTTGAACAGGCTAGTAATAGGGGTTGCGACAATGTCGGCGGCTAATTTTAGAAAGAAAGGGTCCAGATTGTCTAGCCCAGCTGATTTGTAGGGGTCCAAATTTTGCAGCTCTTTCAGGACATCAGCTATCTGAATTTGGGTGAAGGAGAAGCGGGGGGGGGGGCATGGGCAAGTTGCAGCAGAGGGTGCAGAGCTGGTGGCCGGGGTAGGGGTAGCCAGGTGGAAAGCATGGCCAGCCGTAGCAAAATGCTTATTGAAATTTGCGATTATCGTAGATTTATCATTGGTGACAGTGTTTCCTAACCTCAGTGCAGTGGGTAGCTGGGAGGAGGTGCTTTTATTCTAGATGATGTTAGGGGATAGGCTAGGGGGTAGGCTACTCCATTGCAGTAGGAACATTAATGATAAAGTTTAAATCATTATGACATTCATCTGTTCTTCTGATTCCTAATTGTGATCAGATTTTCAGTTTTTTTTTCACTTTCCAGTTGAATGAAATCAGACTGACTAATACCTGGTGCTTCATTTTACACTGAACATGCTGTTGTTTCTGACATCAGTTTCTGGGATGTTTCCTGTCTTTCCCTACCTCTCTCCAGATGAGACGTCGTTCGAGGCGGGCATCAAGGTCCAGATCCACACCCAGGACGAGCCACCCTTCATTGACCAGCTGGGCTTTGGAGTGGCACCAGGCTTCCAGACCTTCGTATCTTGTCAGGAACAACGGGTAGGGTGTCAGTCAATCAATTAATCAATCAATTAAGACTGCCATTATTGGCTCTTCCCAATGTGGGCTTGCTACAGGGAGGGAGGGCACAACATTGGTCAAAACAAATAATGGTTGTCTGGGTTATTGTTGATGTCGGTAAGTGGGAGGTTGTTCGTGATTCATGATGATGTCATCCTGCCACCTTTAAGGGGGGCTGAAATACGTATGTGTGTTTTCAGCTACTCAACCGGCGTGCACCGTTATATTTATATCCGAAGGCCATGTTCTTGTTGAAAGCAGGACGAGGTAATTCTGAAACCCAGTCAGTCAGTTTCACCTTGAACTCTGACCACTCCACTCTCCTCTCCTTCTCCTAATGCATGTTACATTACGGGAATCTCATCAGTGGCTTGGTGGAAATCCACACTTTTTCAATCAGTGCTCCCATGGCCTCTTTCTCTCTCTGCGAGAGAAGAGAACCCACCACTGAATAATTCCACATGATATGGGGTTGGAAACTTAATGATTATTATCCCAAAAAAAATTGTTCCGTTCCGAGTGATAAGAAGGAAGCCTGTACAGAATACAAATATTACAAAACATGCATTAAGGCACTATAGTAAAACTGCAAAAAATGTGGCAAATAAATTTACTTTATGTCCTGAATTCAAAGCGTTATGTTTGGGGAAAATCCAACACAGCACATCACTGAGTACCACTTTTCATATTTTCAAGCATGGTGGTGGCTGCATCATGTTATGGGTATGCTTGTCCTTGACAAGGGTGTTTTTTAGGATAAAAAGAAGCGGAATAGAGCTAAGCACAGGCAAAATCCTAGAGGAAAACCTGGTTCAGTCTACTTTCCAACAGACACTGGGAGACAAATTCACCTTTCAGCAGGACAATAACCTTAAACACAAGGCCAAATCTACACTGGAGTTGCTTACCAAGACGACATTGAATGTTCCTGAGTGGCCTAGTTACAGTTTTGACTTAAATCTGCTTGAGAATCTATGGCAAGACTTGAAAATGGCTGTCTAGCAATGATCAACAACCGACCAACCGACCAACCAACCAACCGACCAATCAAAGATTGAAGAATAATAATAATCCAAAAAGTGGACATATTGTCCAATCCAGGTGTGCAAAGCTCTTAGAGACTTACCCAGAAAGACTCACAGCTGTAATCGCTGCCAAAGGTGATTATAACATGTATTGACTCAGGGGGTTGAATATCAAATCAAATCAAATCAAATTGTATTGGCCACATGCGCCGAATACAACATGTGCAGACATTACAGTGAAATGCTTACTTACAGCCATTAACCAACAGTGCATTTATTTTTTATAAAAAAGTAAAATAAAACAACAACAAAAAAGTGTTGAGAAAAAAAGAGCAGAAGTAAAATAAAATGACAGTAGGGAGGCTATATATACAGGGGGGTAGCGGTGCAGAGTCAATGTGCGGGGGCACCGGCTAGTTGAGGTAGTTGAAGTAATATGTACATGTGGGTAGAGTTAAAGTGACTATGCATAAATAATTAACAGAGTAGCAGCAGCGTAAAAAGATGGGGTGGGCAGTGCAAATAGTCCGGGTAGCCATGATTAGCTGTTCAGCAGTCTTATGGCTTGGGGGTAGAAGCTGTTGAGAAGTCTTTTGGACCTAGACTTGGCACTCCGGTACCGCTTGCCGTGCGGTAGCAGAGAGAACAGTCTATGACTAGGGTGGCTGGAGTCTTTGACAATTTTGAGGGCCTTCCTCTGACACCGCCTGGTATAGAGGTCCTGGATGGCAGGAAGCTTGGCCCCAGTGATGTACTGGGCCGTACGCACTACCCTCTGTAGTGCCTTGCGGTCGGAGGCCAAGCAGTTGCCATACCAGGCGGGGATGCAACCAGTCAGGATGCTCTCGATGGTGCAGCTGTAGAATTTTTTGAGGATCTGAGGACCCATGCCGAATCTTTTCAGTCTCCTGAGGGGGAATAGGCTTTGTCGTGCCCTCTTCACGACTGTCTTGGTGTGTTTGGACCATGATAGTTCGTTGGTGATGTGGACACCAAGGAACTTGAAGCTCTCAACCTGTTCCACTACAGCCCCGTCGATGAGAATGGGGGCGTGCTCAGTCCTCTTTTTTTTCCTGTAGTCCACAATCATCTCCTTTGTCTTGGTCACGTTGAGGGAGAGGTTGTTATCCTGGCACCACACGGCCAGGTCTCTGACCTCCTCCCTATAGGCTGTCTCATCGTTGTCGGTGATCAGGCCTACCACTGTTGTGTCGTCTGCAAACTTAATGATGGTGTTGGAGTCGTGCCTGGCCATGCAGTCATGGGTGAACAGGGAGTACAGGAGGGGACTGAGCACGCACCGCTGAGGGGCCCCCGTGTTGAGGATCAGTGTGGCAGATGTGTTGTTACCTACCCTTACCACCTGTGGGCGGCCCGTCAGGAAGTCCAGGATCCAGTTGCAGAGGGAGGTGTTTAGTCCCAGCATCCTTAGCTTAGTGATGAGCTTTGAGGGCACTATGGTGTTGAATGCTGAGCTGTAGTCAATGAATAGCATTCTCACGTAGGTGTTCCTCTTGTCCAGGTGGGAAAGGGCAGTGTGGAGTGCAATAGAGATTGCATCATCTGTGGATCTGTTGGAGCGGTATGCAATACTTATCTAATCAAGATATTTTAGTGTTTTATTTTTCATACATTCTTTACAAATGTTAGAATTGTTCTTACACTTTGACATTAGAGTATTTTGTGTAGATCATTGACAAAAAATTACAATTAAATCAATTTTAATCCCACTAAATAAGTTTTATAAATAAGTGGTATAAGTCAAGGTGTGTGAATACTTTCGGAAGGCACTGTATGTGATGCACACACACACACACACTGTCACGTTCGCTTAAGGAGGAGGACCAATGCGCAGCGTTGAATGCGTACATATTATTTATTAAACAGATCACCCGATCAAAACAACGAACGAAACGTGAAGTCCTTCGATACACACAAACCAAAAGGAACAAGAAACCACAACACAAAGTGAAAAGACCGATAGTTAAATATGGCTCCCAATCAGAGACAACCAGCTGACACTCGTTGCCTCTGATTGGGAGTCACTCAGGCCAACATAGATATACAAAACATAGACTTACACACCCTGGCTCAACATAACATAGTCCCCAGAGCCAGGGCGTGACACACACACACAAACACACACCACACACACACACACACAATATATGTAAATGTTTTGAAATGTATGTAAATTGTTTATCTGTAATGTATTTTTCGTTATGTGTTAGACCCCAGTATGTCTAGCTGTCGCCATTGGGCGGCGACTAATGGGGATCCCAAAAAGTTGAAATAAATAAAATTGTATCCTTAACTAGCATTGAAAAAGTTAATCCATTCTTCTCTAATTAAAAATCTCTCTCCCTATCTTTTGAATAATTCCTGTAACATCTGTAGCCTGTAGCTTTGGAGGGGGAATGGGCAGGTAACCGACACACTGGCAAAGGTTTTCAACTGGCATGCAGACACTGACTGGAAGAAGTTTCTGCGTGACAGAGTGAGGGCTTTGTATAAGCGCTTTGTTGTGTTTTTTGTGGGGCTGTAAAAAAAAAAAATGTAGATCGTTCTGTTTCGGTTCCAACCCCTGGCACCCATCCATCCCTACCCTCTCATCATGTATATCAAATCAGACCGAGTGTGAACTTATACAGTGAGGGAAAAAAGTATTTGATCCCATGCTGATTTTGTACGTTTGCCCACTGACAAAGAAATGATCAGTCTATAATTTTAATGGTATGTTTAATTGAACAGTGAGAGACAGAATAACAACAAAAAAATCCAGGGATTTTGTCCCACTCCTCTTTGCAGATCTTCTCCAAGTCATTAAGGTTTCGAGGCTGACTTTTGGCAACTCGAACCTTCAGCTCCCTCCACAGATTTTCTATGGGATTAAGGTCTGGAGACTGGCTAGGCCACTCCAGGACCTTAATGTGCTTCTTCTTGAGCCACTCCTTTGTTGCCTTGGCCGTGTGTTTTGGGTCATTGTCATGCTGGAATACCCATCCACGACCCATTTTCAATGCCCTGGCTGAGGGAAGGAGGTTCTCACCCAAGATTTGACGGTACATGGCCCCGTCCATCGTCCCTTTGATGCGGTGAAGTTGTCCTGTCCCCTTAGCAGAAAAACACCCCCAAAAGCATAATGTTTCCACCTCCATGTTTGACGGTGGGGATGGTGTTATTGGGGTCATAGGCAGCATTCCTCCTCCTCCAAACACGGCGAGTTGAGTTGATGCCAAAGAGCTCCATTTTGGTCTCATCTGACCACAACACTTTCACCCAGTTCTCCTCTGAATCATTCAGATGTTCATTGGCAAACTTCAGACGGGCATGTATATGTGCTTTCTTGGGCAGGGGGACCTTGTGGGTGCTGCAGGATTTCAGTCCTTCACGGCGTAGTGTGTTACCAATTGTTTTCTTGGTGACTATGGTCCCAGCTGCCTTGAGATCATTGACAAGATCCTCCCGTGTAATTCTGGGCTGATTCCTCACCGTTCTCATGATCATTGCAACTCCACGAGGTGAGATCTTGCATGGAGCCTCAGGCCGAGGGAGATTGACAGTTCTTTTGTGTTTCTTCCATTTGCGAATAATCGCACCAACTGTTGTCACCTTCTCATAAAGCTGCTTGGCAATGGTCTTGTAGCCCATTCCAGCCTTGTGTAGGTCTACAATCTTGTCCCTGACATCTTTGGAGAGCTCTTTGGTCTTGGCCATGGTGGAGAGTTTGGAATCTGATTGATTGATTGCTTCTGTGGACAGGTGTCTTTTATACAGGTAACAAGCTGAGATTAGGAGCACTCCCTTTAAGAGTGTGCTCCTAATCTTAGCTCGTTACCTGTATAAAAGACACTTGGGAGCCAGAAATCTTTCTGATTGTCACGGTCGTTGAGAGACGGGTCAGACCAAGGTGCAGCGTGGTATGCGTACATGTTTATTAGAACAAATAAACACTTGACAAAACAACAAAAGCAACGTAACCGTGAAGATCCTAAGGGCTAACACCACAAGCCTATCAGGAACACAAACAAGATCTTTTTTTGTTGTTATTCTGTCTCTCACTGTTCAAATAAACCTACCATTAAAATTATAGACGGATCATTTCTTTGTCAGTGGGCAAACGTACAAAATCAGCAGGGGATCAAATACTTTTTTCCCTCACTGTACTCTCTCTGGGTCACTAAATATAGTATTTATAATGGATCCCCATTAGTTCCTGCCAAGGCAGCAGCTACTCTTCCTGGGGTTTATTATGGATCCATTTATTATGGATTCCTGGGGTCCAAACACATTAAGGCACATCACACACAACAAAAAACGGTACACCATATAACATCATTGCACCACTACATATCTACAACACAAAATACCGCCATACAACAATATTACAATGAATGTGTGTGTACAAAGTGTGTGTGCTAGCGTGTGTGTGCGTATGCGTGAATACGCACATACAATACTGGTCAAAAGTTTTAGAACACCTACTCATTCAAGGGTTTTTCTTTATTTTTACTGTTTTCTACATTGTAGAATAATAGTGAAGACATCAAAACTATGAAATAACACATATGGAATCATGTAGTAACCAAAAAAGTGATAAACAAATCAAAATATATAATCAAAATATATTTTATATTTGCGATTCTTCAAATAGCCATGAGTAGGTGTGTCCAAACTTTTGACTGGTACTTTATGTAAATGTGATATATCAGTTTTGTTTTGTTTTTTCATTGGAAAGAAATTCTAAAAACCTGTTTTTGCTTTGTCATTATGGGGTATTGTGTGTAGATTGATGAGAAAAAATGATTTAATCCATTTTAGAATAAAGTTGTAACGTAACAAAATGTGGAAAATGTCAAGGGGTCTGAATACTTTCCGAATGCACTGTAAAACGCAGGAAAATCACATTGTTGACTGCACTGGGCCTTTAATATTACTCACACTTAGGGGAGAGTGGGGTACATTGGGCATTTTTTATATTCAGCATCACTCCGTCAAGGGAAATATTGTATTCTTTTGATATCTACATATATTTCAGGATGTTGTGTATCACTGGAAATAATCAGAATTCATGTAAACATTATCGTTTTGAAAACATAGCTTGTCCACAAAATGTGGTCTCTTGGCACAACTTACACCGGGTATGGGGTATGTTGAGCCCGGGACAGGGTAAGTTAAGCCACCTACAGATTTCTGTACTGAATGAAATATTACCACTACCTTTTTAAAACCCATGTCTATCTTTATTTCCATAAAACACAATTCAACACGATCACAACCGCTTTTTGTCCTTTAATCATTATATGCATATTTTAACACAGGTTTAACACCTAAGGCCAGGCCCTGTTATTACCTCATATCAACCTCATATCCCACTTCAATTTGCTCAATTTGCCATTGGCTCAACCATTGTCTCAATTTACCCCATGGCCATTGGCTCAATTTATTCCAAGGCAAACATTTTGTCTATATTAGCCCACACAGCTACAAGGGTGCACTTTCATGCTAGATTTAGGACCTCATATTGAAACGTATAGAGAGAGACCCAAACTTAAAAGTATCTACTTTGATTTAGATACAAGCATCATGAATCCTCTAACACAATAAATTCATTTGACTTTGGTGATAGTCCGTTTTTTTGGACCTAACTTGCTTTGTCCATGTGGATTCTTCTTCTCACCTCTTCCTAAATATTTGGTCAAATTATTAATTTTGTGTATGGTTTCCTAGAAACAATGCCGGCTCAACTTACCCCTTCAGCTAAACTTACCCCTCTCTCCCCTAATCTACTTCTAATGAAGAGAATCCGGAATGTTCTCTACCATTTATGAAAGAGAATATTTCAGAGCTCTCCTCAACTCTTTGTTCTTTCTCTGTCTTTCCTCACGCTCTCTCTCTCTCTCTCTCTCCCACTTACTCACACACACAGACATGTAGGCTAAAGCCTGTAAAACATTCATACTCACTTCAGCCTCAGCAAATTAGCCTGTAACCTTCAATTAGGAGGAACTCCGGTTGAAAACTAAACAACACAACGATTTGTTTCTCTGTTTTTTTCTGAGTTGGTGGTTACTGTTAATAAAGCCAAAAGCTTTTCACAGACAGTTGCAAGACGGCTGGTTCTTCAGACAGGTATGAAACAGATGATGAGTTGGACAAACCCAGAGAAAGCTAGATATGCGTCCCAAATGGCACCCCTTTCCCTACACCCTGTGGGCCCTGGTCAAAAGTAGTGCACTATATTGGGAATAGGGTGCCATTTGGAACACCGTGTGCTGCTCAGCCCATTGTGACCAGCACTTTAATTTCATTCTCTTTTCTTCTGCCTTCGCACAACTGTGAATCCTCCCATCTGAAACAGCAAATAGAGAAATCATTATTTTGTAATTCGATTTTGGGGGGGAGATGGGACAGAATGTGTGTGAACATGTGTTGGTACACTCAGTAATCCTCTCTTTGAACCATGTGGTATAAGGGTCTATGTGTTTAGTTAACGTGTGTTGGTACACTCAGTAATCCTCTCTTTGAACCATGTGGTATAAGGGTCTATGTGTTTAGTTAACATGTGTTGGTACACTCAGTAATCCTCTCTTTGAACCATGTGGTATAAGGGTCTATGTGTTTAGTTAACGTGTGTTGGTACACTCAGTAATCCTCTCTTTGAACCATGTGGTATAAGGGTCTATGTGTTTAGTTAACGTGTGTTGGTACACTCAGTAATCCCCTCTTTGAACCATGTGCAAACATTTATAAAAAATAAAGAAAACTGATATCACATTTACGTAAGTATTCAAACCCTTTACTCAGTACTTTGTTGAAGCACCTTTGGCAGCGATTACGGCCTCAAATCTTCTTTGGTATGATGCTACAAGCTTGGCACACCTATATTTGGGGAGTTTCTCCCATTCTTCTCTGCAGATCGTTTCAAGCTCTGTCAGGTTGGATAGGGAGTGTCACTGCACAGCTCTTTTCAGGTCTCTCCAGAGATGTTCGATCGGGTTCAAGTCTGGGCTCTCTAGCTGGGCCACTCAAGGACATTCAGAGACTTGTCCCGAAGCCACTCCTGTGTTGTCTTGGCTGTGTGCTTAGGGTCGTGGTCCTGTTGGAAGGTGAACCTTTGCCCCAGTCTGAGGTCCTGAGCGCTCTGGAGCAGGTTTTCATCAAGGATCTCTCTGTTCTTTGCTCCGTTCATCTTTCACCTCCATGACCAAGGCCCTTCTCCCCGATTGCTCAGTTTGACCGGGCGGCCAGCTCTAGGAAGAGTCTTTGTGGTTCCAAACTTCTTCCATTTAAGAATGATGGAGGCCACTGTGTTCTTGGGGACCTTCAATGCTGCAGAAATGTTTTGGTACCCTTCCCCGGATCTGTGCCTCAACACAATCCTGTCTTGGAGCTCTGCGGATAATTCCTTTGACCTCATGGCTTGGTTTGGTCTGACATGCACTGTCAACTGTGGG
>NW_028164578.1:0-83277 GCF_964263955.1 Coregonus lavaretus
AAACAAGATATCGGGCTCTGCCAGAAGCAAAGCCCCTCCAAAAATACGTTGAACTCGTAAGTGTTCCTCTCCACGGAAGTCTTTAGTAAAAGGCGAAAGGCTTGTGCGTAATGAAGAGAAACCAGAGTCGTATGGAAGTCAGAGGTCGGGGCCCGAGATGCACTCTGTTTACTCAAGGCCGGGTTCTCGCGGGTTGTCCCCGAACCCACTCGCCAAGTTTTCGGGGGCTGTGGGGAAAAAGTCACAGACAAACAGACACAGACCCACTATCCTGGTGAAGTATTTGTTCTTTTTTTGGTGAAAGACAGACAGACAGACAGACAGACAGACAGACAGACAGACAGACAGACAGTATCCTGGTGAATGCCAAACCAAATATCGGTTTTTTTTTTTTTTTTTTTTTTTTTAAGAAAAATGGAGGGAAAACGCTGGACCGCACAAAAAGCGCTTCGCCCTTCTTTCAGTTTGGAATATTTTTTTTTTTCCTCTCTTCTTCTGCTGGATGTTTTACCTACCTCCGTGTAGTTGTTTTCCTTGACAAGGGGAGAAAAGTGTTGCACCGTTCCCGGAGGTACTGCAATACCGGGTCGATGCGTGGAGCGGACGGAGCAAGCCCCATTTCCGACTCCCTGTTCGAAAAATCCATTTAATATGTAGTCCCCCAATGGGGGACGTATCAGATATTAAACTGATAAGAACAGATACTACACTTGATCTTAGCCAAAAGGCCGAGAAGCGATAACCCACAAATTGAACCCTGCACCCGCCGGGCACCCGGGGGTCTCGGGAGACCTCAGCGGTTTGGCTAAAGTGTGCTCCTCCCATCGCCACCCCTCCACGTTTCCATGGCGACAGGCAAGTGTTTTTTTCTCCAAAAAGTCGCTAATGCGTCAAGTGACTACTTTGACTGGAAAAATACGCCGGTCAGCCAGCACGAACTCAAATGCCTGAGCAAAAAGTCTGCGCGGCAGGCAGGCAGACGCCGTCTCTGTTGATTTCTCTTGAAACAAGATATCGGGCTCTGCCAGAAGCAAAGCCCCTCCAAAAATACGTTGAACTCGTAAGTGTTCCTCTCCACGGAAGTCTTTAGTAAAAGGCGAAAGGCTTGTGCGTAATGAAGAGAAACCAGAGTCGTATGGAAGTCAGAGGTCGGGGCCCGAGATGCACTCTGTTTACTCAAGGCCGGGTTCTCGCGGGTTGTCCCCGAACCCACTCGCCAAGTTTTCGGGGGCTGTGGGGAAAAAGTCACAGACAAACAGACACAGACCCACTATCCTGGTGAAGTATTTGTTCTTTTTTTGGTGAAAGACAGACAGACAGACAGACAGACAGACAGACAGACAGACAGACAGACAGTATCCTGGTGAATGCCAAACCAAATATCGTTTTTTTTTTTTTTTTTTTTTTTTTTTTTTTAAGAAAAATGGAGGGAAAACGCTGGACCGCACAAAAAGCGCTTCGCCCTTCTTTCAGTTTGGAATATTTTTTTTTTTCCTCTCTTCTTCTGCTGGATGTTTTACCTACCTCCGTGTAGTTGTTTTCCTTGACAAGGGGAGAAAAGTGTTGCACCGTTCCCGGAGGTACTGCAATACCGGGTCGATGCGTGGAGCGGACGGAGCAAGCCCCATTTCCGACTCCCTGTTCGAAAAATCCATTTAATATGTAGTCCCCCAATGGGGGACGTATCAGATATTAAACTGATAAGAACAGATACTACACTTGATCTTAGCCAAAAGGCCGAGAAGCGATAACCCACAAATTGAACCCTGCACCCGCCGGGCACCCGGGGGTCTCGGGAGACCTCAGCGGTTTGGCTAAAGTGTGCTCCTCCCATCGCCACCCCTCCACGTTTCCATGGCGACAGGCAAGTGTTTTTTTCTCCAAAAAGTCGCTAATGCGTCAAGTGACTACTTTGACTGGAAAAATACGCCGGTCAGCCAGCACGAACTCAAATGCCTGAGCAAAAAGTCTGCGCGGCAGGCAGGCAGACGCCGTCTCTGTTGATTTCTCTTGAAACAAGATATCGGGCTCTGCCAGAAGCAAAGCCCCTCCAAAAATACGTTGAACTCGTAAGTGTTCCTCTCCACGGAAGTCTTTAGTAAAAGGCGAAAGGCTTGTGCGTAATGAAGAGAAACCAGAGTCGTATGGAAGTCAGAGGTCGGGGCCCGAGATGCACTCTGTTTACTCAAGGCCGGGTTCTCGCGGGTTGTCCCCGAACCCACTCGCCAAGTTTTCGGGGGCTGTGGGGAAAAAGTCACAGACAAACAGACACAGACCCACTATCCTGGTGAAGTATTTGTTCTTTTTTTGGTGAAAGACAGACAGACAGACAGACAGACAGACAGACAGACAGACAGACAGACAGTATCCTGGTGAATGCCAAACCAAATATCGTTTTTTTTTTTTTTTTTTTTTTTTAAGAAAAATGGAGGGAAAACGCTGGACCGCACAAAAAGCGCTTCGCCCTTCTTTCAGTTTGGAATATTTTTTTTTTTCCTCTCTTCTTCTGCTGGATGTTTTACCTACCTCCGTGTAGTTGTTTTCCTTGACAAGGGGAGAAAAGTGTTGCACCGTTCCCGGAGGTACTGCAATACCGGGTCGATGCGTGGAGCGGACGGAGCAAGCCCCATTTCCGACTCCCTGTTCGAAAAATCCATTTAATATGTAGTCCCCCAATGGGGGACGTATCAGATATTAAACTGATAAGAACAGATACTACACTTGATCTTAGCCAAAAGGCCGAGAAGCGATAACCCACAAATTGAACCCTGCACCCGCCGGGCACCCGGGGGTCTCGGGAGACCTCAGCGGTTTGGCTAAAGTGTGCTCCTCCCATCGCCACCCCTCCACGTTTCCATGGCGACAGGCAAGTGTTTTTTTCTCCAAAAAGTCGCTAATGCGTCAAGTGACTACTTTGACTGGAAAAATACGCCGGTCAGCCAGCACGAACTCAAATGCCTGAGCAAAAAGTCTGCGCGGCAGGCAGGCAGACGCCGTCTCTGTTGATTTCTCTTGAAACAAGATATCGGGCTCTGCCAGAAGCAAAGCCCCTCCAAAAATACGTTGAACTCGTAAGTGTTCCTCTCCACGGAAGTCTTTAGTAAAAGGCGAAAGGCTTGTGCGTAATGAAGAGAAACCAGAGTCGTATGGAAGTCAGAGGTCGGGGCCCGAGATGCACTCTGTTTACTCAAGGCCGGGTTCTCGCGGGTTGTCCCCGAACCCACTCGCCAAGTTTTCGGGGGCTGTGGGGAAAAAGTCACAGACAAACAGACACAGACCCACTATCCTGGTGAAGTATTTGTTCTTTTTTTGGTGAAAGACAGACAGACAGACAGACAGACAGACAGACAGACAGACAGACAGACAGTATCCTGGTGAATGCCAAACCAAATATCGTTTTTTTTTTTTTTTTTTTTTTTTTTTTTTTAAGAAAAATGGAGGGAAAACGCTGGACCGCACAAAAAGCGCTTCGCCCTTCTTTCAGTTTGGAATATTTTTTTTTTTCCTCTCTTCTTCTGCTGGATGTTTTACCTACCTCCGTGTAGTTGTTTTCCTTGACAAGGGGAGAAAAGTGTTGCACCGTTCCCGGAGGTACTGCAATACCGGGTCGATGCGTGGAGCGGACGGAGCAAGCCCCATTTCCGACTCCCTGTTCGAAAAATCCATTTAATATGTAGTCCCCCAATGGGGGACGTATCAGATATTAAACTGATAAGAACAGATACTACACTTGATCTTAGCCAAAAGGCCGAGAAGCGATAACCCACAAATTGAACCCTGCACCCGCCGGGCACCCGGGGGTCTCGGGAGACCTCAGCGGTTTGGCTAAAGTGTGCTCCTCCCATCGCCACCCCTCCACGTTTCCATGGCGACAGGCAAGTGTTTTTTTCTCCAAAAAGTCGCTAATGCGTCAAGTGACTACTTTGACTGGAAAAATACGCCGGTCAGCCAGCACGAACTCAAATGCCTGAGCAAAAAGTCTGCGCGGCAGGCAGGCAGACGCCGTCTCTGTTGATTTCTCTTGAAACAAGATATCGGGCTCTGCCAGAAGCAAAGCCCCTCCAAAAATACGTTGAACTCGTAAGTGTTCCTCTCCACGGAAGTCTTTAGTAAAAGGCGAAAGGCTTGTGCGTAATGAAGAGAAACCAGAGTCGTATGGAAGTCAGAGGTCGGGGCCCGAGATGCACTCTGTTTACTCAAGGCCGGGTTCTCGCGGGTTGTCCCCGAACCCACTCGCCAAGTTTTCGGGGGCTGTGGGGAAAAAGTCACAGACAAACAGACACAGACCCACTATCCTGGTGAAGTATTTGTTCTTTTTTTGGTGAAAGACAGACAGACAGACAGACAGACAGACAGACAGACAGACAGACAGTATCCTGGTGAATGCCAAACCAAATATCGTTTTTTTTTTTTTTTTTTTTTTTTTTTTTTTAAGAAAAATGGAGGGAAAACGCTGGACCGCACAAAAAGCGCTTCGCCCTTCTTTCAGTTTGGAATATTTTTTTTTTTCCTCTCTTCTTCTGCTGGATGTTTTACCTACCTCCGTGTAGTTGTTTTCCTTGACAAGGGGAGAAAAGTGTTGCACCGTTCCCGGAGGTACTGCAATACCGGGTCGATGCGTGGAGCGGACGGAGCAAGCCCCATTTCCGACTCCCTGTTCGAAAAATCCATTTAATATGTAGTCCCCCAATGGGGGACGTATCAGATATTAAACTGATAAGAACAGATACTACACTTGATCTTAGCCAAAAGGCCGAGAAGCGATAACCCACAAATTGAACCCTGCACCCGCCGGGCACCCGGGGGTCTCGGGAGACCTCAGCGGTTTGGCTAAAGTGTGCTCCTCCCATCGCCACCCCTCCACGTTTCCATGGCGACAGGCAAGTGTTTTTTTCTCCAAAAAGTCGCTAATGCGTCAAGTGACTACTTTGACTGGAAAAATACGCCGGTCAGCCAGCACGAACTCAAATGCCTGAGCAAAAAGTCTGCGCGGCAGGCAGGCAGACGCCGTCTCTGTTGATTTCTCTTGAAACAAGATATCGGGCTCTGCCAGAAGCAAAGCCCCTCCAAAAATACGTTGAACTCGTAAGTGTTCCTCTCCACGGAAGTCTTTAGTAAAAGGCGAAAGGCTTGTGCGTAATGAAGAGAAACCAGAGTCGTATGGAAGTCAGAGGTCGGGGCCCGAGATGCACTCTGTTTACTCAAGGCCGGGTTCTCGCGGGTTGTCCCCGAACCCACTCGCCAAGTTTTCGGGGGCTGTGGGGAAAAAGTCACAGACAAACAGACACAGACCCACTATCCTGGTGAAGTATTTGTTCTTTTTTTGGTGAAAGACAGACAGACAGACAGACAGACAGACAGACAGACAGACAGACAGACAGTATCCTGGTGAATGCCAAACCAAATATCGTTTTTTTTTTTTTTTTTTTTTTTTTAAGAAAAATGGAGGGAAAACGCTGGACCGCACAAAAAGCGCTTCGCCCTTCTTTCAGTTTGGAATATTTTTTTTTTTCCTCTCTTCTTCTGCTGGATGTTTTACCTACCTCCGTGTAGTTGTTTTCCTTGACAAGGGGAGAAAAGTGTTGCACCGTTCCCGGAGGTACTGCAATACCGGGTCGATGCGTGGAGCGGACGGAGCAAGCCCCATTTCCGACTCCCTGTTCGAAAAATCCATTTAATATGTAGTCCCCCAATGGGGGACGTATCAGATATTAAACTGATAAGAACAGATACTACACTTGATCTTAGCCAAAAGGCCGAGAAGCGATAACCCACAAATTGAACCCTGCACCCGCCGGGCACCCGGGGGTCTCGGGAGACCTCAGCGGTTTGGCTAAAGTGTGCTCCTCCCATCGCCACCCCTCCACGTTTCCATGGCGACAGGCAAGTGTTTTTTTCTCCAAAAAGTCGCTAATGCGTCAAGTGACTACTTTGACTGGAAAAATACGCCGGTCAGCCAGCACGAACTCAAATGCCTGAGCAAAAAGTCTGCGCGGCAGGCAGGCAGACGCCGTCTCTGTTGATTTCTCTTGAAACAAGATATCGGGCTCTGCCAGAAGCAAAGCCCCTCCAAAAATACGTTGAACTCGTAAGTGTTCCTCTCCACGGAAGTCTTTAGTAAAAGGCGAAAGGCTTGTGCGTAATGAAGAGAAACCAGAGTCGTATGGAAGTCAGAGGTCGGGGCCCGAGATGCACTCTGTTTACTCAAGGCCGGGTTCTCGCGGGGTTGTCCCCGAACCCACTCGCCAAGTTTTCGGGGGCTGTGGGGAAAAAGTCACAGACAAACAGACACAGACCCACTATCCTGGTGAAGTTCTTTTTTTGGTGAAAGACAGACAGACAGACAGACAGACAGACAGACAGACAGACAGACAGACAGTATCCTGGTGAATGCCAAACCAAATATCGTTTTTTTTTTTTTTTTTTTTTTTTTTTTTTTTAAGAAAAATGGAGGGAAAACGCTGGACCGCACAAAAAGCGCTTCGCCCTTCTTTCAGTTTGGAATATTTTTTTTTTTCCTCTCTTCTTCTGCTGGATGTTTTACCTACCTCCGTGTAGTTGTTTTCCTTGACAAGGGGAGAAAAGTGTTGCACCGTTCCCGGAGGTACTGCAATACCGGGTCGATGCGTGGAGCGGACGGAGCAAGCCCCATTTCCGACTCCCTGTTCGAAAAATCCATTTAATATGTAGTCCCCCAATGGGGGACGTATCAGATATTAAACTGATAAGAACAGATACTACACTTGATCTTAGCCAAAAGGCCGAGAAGCGATAACCCACAAATTGAACCCTGCACCCGCCGGGCACCCGGGGGTCTCGGGAGACCTCAGCGGTTTGGCTAAAGTGTGCTCCTCCCATCGCCACCCCTCCACGTTTCCATGGCGACAGGCAAGTGTTTTTTTCTCCAAAAAGTCGCTAATGCTTCAAGTGACTACTTTGACTGGAAAAATACGCCGGTCAGCCAGCACGAACTCAAATGCCTGAGCAAAAAGTCTGCGCGGCAGGCAGGCAGACGCCGTCTCTGTTGATTTCTCTTGAAACAAGATATCGGGCTCTGCCAGAAGCAAAGCCCCTCCAAAAATACGTTGAACTCGTAAGTGTTCCTCTCCACGGAAGTCTTTAGTAAAAGGCGAAAGGCTTGTGCGTAATGAAGAGAAACCAGAGTCGTATGGAAGTCAGAGGTCGGGGCCCGAGATGCACTCTGTTTACTCAAGGCCGGGTTCTCGCGGGTTGTCCCCGAACCCACTCGCCAAGTTTTCGGGGGCTGTGGGGAAAAAGTCACAGACAAACAGACACAGACCCACTATCCTGGTGAAGTATTTGTTCTTTTTTTGGTGAAAGACAGACAGACAGACAGACAGACAGACAGACAGACAGACAGACAGACAGTATCCTGGTGAATGCCAAACCAAATATCGTTTTTTTTTTTTTTTTTTTTTTTTTTTTTTTAAGAAAAATGGAGGGAAAACGCTGGACCGCACAAAAAGCGCTTCGCCCTTCTTTCAGTTTGGAATATTTTTTTTTTTCCTCTCTTCTTCTGCTGGATGTTTTACCTACCTCCGTGTAGTTGTTTTCCTTGACAAGGGGAGAAAAGTGTTGCACCGTTCCCGGAGGTACTGCAATACCGGGTCGATGCGTGGAGCGGACGGAGCAAGCCCCATTTCCGACTCCCTGTTCGAAAAATCCATTTAATATGTAGTCCCCCAATGGGGGACGTATCAGATATTAAACTGATAAGAACAGATACTACACTTGATCTTAGCCAAAAGGCCGAGAAGCGATAACCCACAAATTGAACCCTGCACCCGCCGGGCACCCGGGGGTCTCGGGAGACCTCAGCGGTTTGGCTAAAGTGTGCTCCTCCCATCGCCACCCCTCCACGTTTCCATGGCGACAGGCAAGTGTTTTTTTCTCCAAAAAGTCGCTAATGCGTCAAGTGACTACTTTGACTGGAAAAATACGCCGGTCAGCCAGCACGAACTCAAATGCCTGAGCAAAAAGTCTGCGCGGCAGGCAGGCAGACGCCGTCTCTGTTGATTTCTCTTGAAACAAGATATCGGGCTCTGCCAGAAGCAAAGCCCCTCCAAAAATACGTTGAACTCGTAAGTGTTCCTCTCCACGGAAGTCTTTAGTAAAAGGCGAAAGGCTTGTGCGTAATGAAGAGAAACCAGAGTCGTATGGAAGTCAGAGGTCGGGGCCCGAGATGCACTCTGTTTACTCAAGGCCGGGTTCTCGCGGGTTGTCCCCGAACCCACTCGCCAAGTTTTCGGGGGCTGTGGGGAAAAAGTCACAGACAAACAGACACAGACCCACTATCCTGGTGAAGTATTTGTTCTTTTTTTGGTGAAAGACAGACAGACAGACAGACAGACAGACAGACAGACAGACAGACAGACAGTATCCTGGTGAATGCCAAACCAAATATCGTTTTTTTTTTTTTTTTTTTTTTTTTTTTTTAAGAAAAATGGAGGGAAAACGCTGGACCGCACAAAAAGCGCTTCGCCCTTCTTTCAGTTTGGAATATTTTTTTTTTTCCTCTCTTCTTCTGCTGGATGTTTTACCTACCTCCGTGTAGTTGTTTTCCTTGACAAGGGGAGAAAAGTGTTGCACCGTTCCCGGAGGTACTGCAATACCGGGTCGATGCGTGGAGCGGACGGAGCAAGCCCCATTTCCGACTCCCTGTTCGAAAAATCCATTTAATATGTAGTCCCCCAATGGGGGACGTATCAGATATTAAACTGATAAGAACAGATACTACACTTGATCTTAGCCAAAAGGCCGAGAAGCGATAACCCACAAATTGAACCCTGCACCCGCCGGGCACCCGGGGGTCTCGGGAGACCTCAGCGGTTTGGCTAAAGTGTGCTCCTCCCATCGCCACCCCTCCACGTTTCCATGGCGACAGGCAAGTGTTTTTTTCTCCAAAAAGTCGCTAATGCGTCAAGTGACTACTTTGACTGGAAAAATACGCCGGTCAGCCAGCACGAACTCAAATGCCTGAGCAAAAAGTCTGCGCGGCAGGCAGGCAGACGCCGTCTCTGTTGATTTCTCTTGAAACAAGATATCGGGCTCTGCCAGAAGCAAAGCCCCTCCAAAAATACGTTGAACTCGTAAGTGTTCCTCTCCACGGAAGTCTTTAGTAAAAGGCGAAAGGCTTGTGCGTAATGAAGAGAAACCAGAGTCGTATGGAAGTCAGAGGTCGGGGCCCGAGATGCACTCTGTTTACTCAAGGCCGGGTTCTCGCGGGTTGTCCCCGAACCCACTCGCCAAGTTTTCGGGGGCTGTGGGGAAAAAGTCACAGACAAACAGACACAGACCCACTATCCTGGTGAAGTATTTGTTCTTTTTTTGGTGAAAGACAGACAGACAGACAGACAGACAGACAGACAGACAGACAGACAGACAGTATCCTGGTGAATGCCAAACCAAATATCGTTTTTTTTTTTTTTTTTTTTTTTTTTTTTTTAAGAAAAATGGAGGGAAAACGCTGGACCGCACAAAAAGCGCTTCGCCCTTCTTTCAGTTTGGAATATTTTTTTTTTTCCTCTCTTCTTCTGCTGGATGTTTTACCTACCTCCGTGTAGTTGTTTTCCTTGACAAGGGGAGAAAAGTGTTGCACCGTTCCCGGAGGTACTGCAATACCGGGTCGATGCGTGGAGCGGACGGAGCAAGCCCCATTTCCGACTCCCTGTTCGAAAAATCCATTTAATATGTAGTCCCCCAATGGGGGACGTATCAGATATTAAACTGATAAGAACAGATACTACACTTGATCTTAGCCAAAAGGCCGAGAAGCGATAACCCACAAATTGAACCCTGCACCCGCCGGGCACCCGGGGGTCTCGGGAGACCTCAGCGGTTTGGCTAAAGTGTGCTCCTCCCATCGCCACCCCTCCACGTTTCCATGGCGACAGGCAAGTGTTTTTTTCTCCAAAAAGTCGCTAATGCGTCAAGTGACTACTTTGACTGGAAAAATACGCCGGTCAGCCAGCACGAACTCAAATGCCTGAGCAAAAAGTCTGCGCGGCAGGCAGGCAGACGCCGTCTCTGTTGATTTCTCTTGAAACAAGATATCGGGCTCTGCCAGAAGCAAAGCCCCTCCAAAAATACGTTGAACTCGTAAGTGTTCCTCTCCACGGAAGTCTTTAGTAAAAGGCGAAAGGCTTGTGCGTAATGAAGAGAAACCAGAGTCGTATGGAAGTCAGAGGTCGGGGCCCGAGATGCACTCTGTTTACTCAAGGCCGGGTTCTCGCGGGTTGTCCCCGAACCCACTCGCCAAGTTTTCGGGGGCTGTGGGGAAAAAGTCACAGACAAACAGACACAGACCCACTATCCTGGTGAAGTATTTGTTCTTTTTTTGGTGAAAGACAGACAGACAGACAGACAGACAGACAGACAGACAGACAGACAGACAGTATCCTGGTGAATGCCAAACCAAATATCGTTTTTTTTTTTTTTTTTTTTTTTTAAGAAAAATGGAGGGAAAACGCTGGACCGCACAAAAAGCGCTTCGCCCTTCTTTCAGTTTGGAATATTTTTTTTTTTCCTCTCTTCTTCTGCTGGATGTTTTACCTACCTCCGTGTAGTTGTTTTCCTTGACAAGGGGAGAAAAGTGTTGCACCGTTCCCGGAGGTACTGCAATACCGGGTCGATGCGTGGAGCGGACGGAGCAAGCCCCATTTCCGACTCCCTGTTCGAAAAATCCATTTAATATGTAGTCCCCCAATGGGGGACGTATCAGATATTAAACTGATAAGAACAGATACTACACTTGATCTTAGCCAAAAGGCCGAGAAGCGATAACCCACAAATTGAACCCTGCACCCGCCGGGCACCCGGGGGTCTCGGGAGACCTCAGCGGTTTGGCTAAAGTGTGCTCCTCCCATCGCCACCCCTCCACGTTTCCATGGCGACAGGCAAGTGTTTTTTTCTCCAAAAAGTCGCTAATGCGTCAAGTGACTACTTTGACTGGAAAAATACGCCGGTCAGCCAGCACGAACTCAAATGCCTGAGCAAAAAGTCTGCGCGGCAGGCAGGCAGACGCCGTCTCTGTTGATTTCTCTTGAAACAAGATATCGGGCTCTGCCAGAAGCAAAGCCCCTCCAAAAATACGTTGAACTCGTAAGTGTTCCTCTCCACGGAAGTCTTTAGTAAAAGGCGAAAGGCTTGTGCGTAATGAAGAGAAACCAGAGTCGTATGGAAGTCAGAGGTCGGGGCCCGAGATGCACTCTGTTTACTCAAGGCCGGGTTCTCGCGGGTTGTCCCCGAACCCACTCGCCAAGTTTTCGGGGGCTGTGGGGAAAAAGTCACAGACAAACAGACACAGACCCACTATCCTGGTGAAGTATTTGTTCTTTTTTTGGTGAAAGACAGACAGACAGACAGACAGACAGACAGACAGACAGACAGACAGACAGTATCCTGGTGAATGCCAAACCAAATATCGTTTTTTTTTTTTTTTTTTTTTTTTTTTTTTTAAGAAAAATGGAGGGAAAACGCTGGACCGCACAAAAAGCGCTTCGCCCTTCTTTCAGTTTGGAATATTTTTTTTTTTCCTCTCTTCTTCTGCTGGATGTTTTACCTACCTCCGTGTAGTTGTTTTCCTTGACAAGGGGAGAAAAGTGTTGCACCGTTCCCGGAGGTACTGCAATACCGGGTCGATGCGTGGAGCGGACGGAGCAAGCCCCATTTCCGACTCCCTGTTCGAAAAATCCATTTAATATGTAGTCCCCCAATGGGGGACGTATCAGATATTAAACTGATAAGAACAGATACTACACTTGATCTTAGCCAAAAGGCCGAGAAGCGATAACCCACAAATTGAACCCTGCACCCGCCGGGCACCCGGGGGTCTCGGGAGACCTCAGCGGTTTGGCTAAAGTGTGCTCCTCCCATCGCCACCCCTCCACGTTTCCATGGCGACAGGCAAGTGTTTTTTTCTCCAAAAAGTCGCTAATGCGTCAAGTGACTACTTTGACTGGAAAAATACGCCGGTCAGCCAGCACGAACTCAAATGCCTGAGCAAAAAGTCTGCGCGGCAGGCAGGCAGACGCCGTCTCTGTTGATTTCTCTTGAAACAAGATATCGGGCTCTGCCAGAAGCAAAGCCCCTCCAAAAATACGTTGAACTCGTAAGTGTTCCTCTCCACGGAAGTCTTTAGTAAAAGGCGAAAGGCTTGTGCGTAATGAAGAGAAACCAGAGTCGTATGGAAGTCAGAGGTCGGGGCCCGAGATGCACTCTGTTTACTCAAGGCCGGGTTCTCGCGGGTTGTCCCCGAACCCACTCGCCAAGTTTTCGGGGGCTGTGGGGAAAAAGTCACAGACAAACAGACACAGACCCACTATCCTGGTGAAGTATTTGTTCTTTTTTTGGTGAAAGACAGACAGACAGACAGACAGACAGACAGACAGACAGACAGACAGTATCCTGGTGAATGCCAAACCAAATATCGTTTTTTTTTTTTTTTTTTTTTTTTTTTTTTTAAGAAAAATGGAGGGAAAACGCTGGACCGCACAAAAAGCGCTTCGCCCTTCTTTCAGTTTGGAATATTTTTTTTTTTCCTCTCTTCTTCTGCTGGATGTTTTACCTACCTCCGTGTAGTTGTTTTCCTTGACAAGGGGAGAAAAGTGTTGCACCGTTCCCGGAGGTACTGCAATACCGGGTCGATGCGTGGAGCGGACGGAGCAAGCCCCATTTCCGACTCCCTGTTCGAAAAATCCATTTAATATGTAGTCCCCCAATGGGGGACGTATCAGATATTAAACTGATAAGAACAGATACTACACTTGATCTTAGCCAAAAGGCCGAGAAGCGATAACCCACAAATTGAACCCTGCACCCGCCGGGCACCCGGGGGTCTCGGGAGACCTCAGCGGTTTGGCTAAAGTGTGCTCCTCCCATCGCCACCCCTCCACGTTTCCATGGCGACAGGCAAGTGTTTTTTTCTCCAAAAAGTCGCTAATGCGTCAAGTGACTACTTTGACTGGAAAAATACGCCGGTCAGCCAGCACGAACTCAAATGCCTGAGCAAAAAGTCTGCGCGGCAGGCAGGCAGACGCCGTCTCTGTTGATTTCTCTTGAAACAAGATATCGGGCTCTGCCAGAAGCAAAGCCCCTCCAAAAATACGTTGAACTCGTAAGTGTTCCTCTCCACGGAAGTCTTTAGTAAAAGGCGAAAGGCTTGTGCGTAATGAAGAGAAACCAGAGTCGTATGGAAGTCAGAGGTCGGGGCCCGAGATGCACTCTGTTTACTCAAGGCCGGGTTCTCGCGGGTTGTCCCCGAACCCACTCGCCAAGTTTTCGGGGGCTGTGGGGAAAAAGTCACAGACAAACAGACACAGACCCACTATCCTGGTGAAGTATTTGTTCTTTTTTTGGTGAAAGACAGACAGACAGACAGACAGACAGACAGACAGACAGACAGACAGACAGTATCCTGGTGAATGCCAAACCAAATATCGTTTTTTTTTTTTTTTTTTTTTTTTTTTTAAGAAAAATGGAGGGAAAACGCTGGACCGCACAAAAAGCGCTTCGCCCTTCTTTCAGTTTGGAATATTTTTTTTTTTCCTCTCTTCTTCTGCTGGATGTTTTACCTACCTCCGTGTAGTTGTTTTCCTTGACAAGGGGAGAAAAGTGTTGCACCGTTCCCGGAGGTACTGCAATACCGGGTCGATGCGTGGAGCGGACGGAGCAAGCCCCATTTCCGACTCCCTGTTCGAAAAATCCATTTAATATGTAGTCCCCCAATGGGGGACGTATCAGATATTAAACTGATAAGAACAGATACTACACTTGATCTTAGCCAAAAGGCCGAGAAGCGATAACCCACAAATTGAACCCTGCACCCGCCGGGCACCCGGGGGTCTCGGGAGACCTCAGCGGTTTGGCTAAAGTGTGCTCCTCCCATCGCCACCCCTCCACGTTTCCATGGCGACAGGCAAGTGTTTTTTTCTCCAAAAAGTCGCTAATGCGTCAAGTGACTACTTTGACTGGAAAAATACGCCGGTCAGCCAGCACGAACTCAAATGCCTGAGCAAAAAGTCTGCGCGGCAGGCAGGCAGACGCCGTCTCTGTTGATTTCTCTTGAAACAAGATATCGGGCTCTGCCAGAAGCAAAGCCCCTCCAAAAATACGTTGAACTCGTAAGTGTTCCTCTCCACGGAAGTCTTTAGTAAAAGGCGAAAGGCTTGTGCGTAATGAAGAGAAACCAGAGTCGTATGGAAGTCAGAGGTCGGGGCCCGAGATGCACTCTGTTTACTCAAGGCCGGGTTCTCGCGGGTTGTCCCCGAACCCACTCGCCAAGTTTTCGGGGGCTGTGGGGAAAAAGTCACAGACAAACAGACACAGACCCACTATCCTGGTGAAGTATTTGTTCTTTTTTTGGTGAAAGACAGACAGACAGACAGACAGACAGACAGACAGACAGACAGACAGACAGTATCCTGGTGAATGCCAAACCAAATATCGTTTTTTTTTTTTTTTTTTTTTTTTTTTTTTTAAGAAAAATGGAGGGAAAACGCTGGACCGCACAAAAAGCGCTTCGCCCTTCTTTCAGTTTGGAATATTTTTTTTTTTCCTCTCTTCTTCTGCTGGATGTTTTACCTACCTCCGTGTAGTTGTTTTCCTTGACAAGGGGAGAAAAGTGTTGCACCGTTCCCGGAGGTACTGCAATACCGGGTCGATGCGTGGAGCGGACGGAGCAAGCCCCATTTCCGACTCCCTGTTCGAAAAATCCATTTAATATGTAGTCCCCCAATGGGGGACGTATCAGATATTAAACTGATAAGAACAGATACTACACTTGATCTTAGCCAAAAGGCCGAGAAGCGATAACCCACAAATTGAACCCTGCACCCGCCGGGCACCCGGGGGTCTCGGGAGACCTCAGCGGTTTGGCTAAAGTGTGCTCCTCCCATCGCCACCCCTCCACGTTTCCATGGCGACAGGCAAGTGTTTTTTTCTCCAAAAAGTCGCTAATGCGTCAAGTGACTACTTTGACTGGAAAAATACGCCGGTCAGCCAGCACGAACTCAAATGCCTGAGCAAAAAGTCTGCGCGGCAGGCAGGCAGACGCCGTCTCTGTTGATTTCTCTTGAAACAAGATATCGGGCTCTGCCAGAAGCAAAGCCCCTCCAAAAATACGTTGAACTCGTAAGTGTTCCTCTCCACGGAAGTCTTTAGTAAAAGGCGAAAGGCTTGTGCGTAATGAAGAGAAACCAGAGTCGTATGGAAGTCAGAGGTCGGGGCCCGAGATGCACTCTGTTTACTCAAGGCCGGGTTCTCGCGGGTTGTCCCCGAACCCACTCGCCAAGTTTTCGGGGGCTGTGGGGAAAAAGTCACAGACAAACAGACACAGACCCACTATCCTGGTGAAGTATTTGTTCTTTTTTTGGTGAAAGACAGACAGACAGACAGACAGACAGACAGACAGACAGACAGACAGACAGTATCCTGGTGAATGCCAAACCAAATATCGTTTTTTTTTTTTTTTTTTTTTTTTTTTTTTTAAGAAAAATGGAGGGAAAACGCTGGACCGCACAAAAAGCGCTTCGCCCTTCTTTCAGTTTGGAATATTTTTTTTTTTCCTCTCTTCTTCTGCTGGATGTTTTACCTACCTCCGTGTAGTTGTTTTCCTTGACAAGGGGAGAAAAGTGTTGCACCGTTCCCGGAGGTACTGCAATACCGGGTCGATGCGTGGAGCGGACGGAGCAAGCCCCATTTCCGACTCCCTGTTCGAAAAATCCATTTAATATGTAGTCCCCCAATGGGGGACGTATCAGATATTAAACTGATAAGAACAGATACTACACTTGATCTTAGCCAAAAGGCCGAGAAGCGATAACCCACAAATTGAACCCTGCACCCGCCGGGCACCCGGGGGTCTCGGGAGACCTCAGCGGTTTGGCTAAAGTGTGCTCCTCCCATCGCCACCCCTCCACGTTTCCATGGCGACAGGCAAGTGTTTTTTTCTCCAAAAAGTCGCTAATGCGTCAAGTGACTACTTTGACTGGAAAAATACGCCGGTCAGCCAGCACGAACTCAAATGCCTGAGCAAAAAGTCTGCGCGGCAGGCAGGCAGACGCCGTCTCTGTTGATTTCTCTTGAAACAAGATATCGGGCTCTGCCAGAAGCAAAGCCCCTCCAAAAATACGTTGAACTCGTAAGTGTTCCTCTCCACGGAAGTCTTTAGTAAAAGGCGAAAGGCTTGTGCGTAATGAAGAGAAACCAGAGTCGTATGGAAGTCAGAGGTCGGGGCCCGAGATGCACTCTGTTTACTCAAGGCCGGGTTCTCGCGGGTTGTCCCCGAACCCACTCGCCAAGTTTTCGGGGGCTGTGGGGAAAAAGTCACAGACAAACAGACACAGACCCACTATCCTGGTGAAGTATTTGTTCTTTTTTTGGTGAAAGACAGACAGACAGACAGACAGACAGACAGACAGACAGACAGACAGACAGTATCCTGGTGAATGCCAAACCAAATATCGTTTTTTTTTTTTTTTTTTTTTTTAAGAAAAATGGAGGGAAAACGCTGGACCGCACAAAAAGCGCTTCGCCCTTCTTTCAGTTTGGAATATTTTTTTTTTTCCTCTCTTCTTCTGCTGGATGTTTTACCTACCTCCGTGTAGTTGTTTTCCTTGACAAGGGGAGAAAAGTGTTGCACCGTTCCCGGAGGTACTGCAATACCGGGTCGATGCGTGGAGCGGACGGAGCAAGCCCCATTTCCGACTCCCTGTTCGAAAAATCCATTTAATATGTAGTCCCCCAATGGGGGACGTATCAGATATTAAACTGATAAGAACAGATACTACACTTGATCTTAGCCAAAAGGCCGAGAAGCGATAACCCACAAATTGAACCCTGCACCCGCCGGGCACCCGGGGGTCTCGGGAGACCTCAGCGGTTTGGCTAAAGTGTGCTCCTCCCATCGCCACCCCTCCACGTTTCCATGGCGACAGGCAAGTGTTTTTTTCTCCAAAAAGTCGCTAATGCGTCAAGTGACTACTTTGACTGGAAAAATACGCCGGTCAGCCAGCACGAACTCAAATGCCTGAGCAAAAAGTCTGCGCGGCAGGCAGGCAGACGCCGTCTCTGTTGATTTCTCTTGAAACAAGATATCGGGCTCTGCCAGAAGCAAAGCCCCTCCAAAAATACGTTGAACTCGTAAGTGTTCCTCTCCACGGAAGTCTTTAGTAAAAGGCGAAAGGCTTGTGCGTAATGAAGAGAAACCAGAGTCGTATGGAAGTCAGAGGTCGGGGCCCGAGATGCACTCTGTTTACTCAAGGCCGGGTTCTCGCGGGTTGTCCCCGAACCCACTCGCCAAGTTTTCGGGGGCTGTGGGGAAAAAGTCACAGACAAACAGACACAGACCCACTATCCTGGTGAAGTATTTGTTCTTTTTTTGGTGAAAGACAGACAGACAGACAGACAGACAGACAGACAGACAGACAGACAGACAGTATCCTGGTGAATGCCAAACCAAATATCGTTTTTTTTTTTTTTTTTTTTTTTTAAGAAAAATGGAGGGAAAACGCTGGACCGCACAAAAAGCGCTTCGCCCTTCTTTCAGTTTGGAATATTTTTTTTTTTCCTCTCTTCTTCTGCTGGATGTTTTACCTACCTCCGTGTAGTTGTTTTCCTTGACAAGGGGAGAAAAGTGTTGCACCGTTCCCGGAGGTACTGCAATACCGGGTCGATGCGTGGAGCGGACGGAGCAAGCCCCATTTCCGACTCCCTGTTCGAAAAATCCATTTAATATGTAGTCCCCCAATGGGGGACGTATCAGATATTAAACTGATAAGAACAGATACTACACTTGATCTTAGCCAAAAGGCCGAGAAGCGATAACCCACAAATTGAACCCTGCACCCGCCGGGCACCCGGGGGTCTCGGGAGACCTCAGCGGTTTGGCTAAAGTGTGCTCCTCCCATCGCCACCCCTCCACGTTTCCATGGCGACAGGCAAGTGTTTTTTTCTCCAAAAAGTCGCTAATGCGTCAAGTGACTACTTTGACTGGAAAAATACGCCGGTCAGCCAGCACGAACTCAAATGCCTGAGCAAAAAGTCTGCGCGGCAGGCAGGCAGACGCCGTCTCTGTTGATTTCTCTTGAAACAAGATATCGGGCTCTGCCAGAAGCAAAGCCCCTCCAAAAATACGTTGAACTCGTAAGTGTTCCTCTCCACGGAAGTCTTTAGTAAAAGGCGAAAGGCTTGTGCGTAATGAAGAGAAACCAGAGTCGTATGGAAGTCAGAGGTCGGGGCCCGAGATGCACTCTGTTTACTCAAGGCCGGGTTCTCGCGGGTTGTCCCCGAACCCACTCGCCAAGTTTTCGGGGGCTGTGGGGAAAAAGTCACAGACAAACAGACACAGACCCACTATCCTGGTGAAGTATTTGTTCTTTTTTTGGTGAAAGACAGACAGACAGACAGACAGACAGACAGACAGACAGACAGACAGACAGTATCCTGGTGAATGCCAAACCAAATATCGTTTTTTTTTTTTTTTTTTTTTTAAGAAAAATGGAGGGAAAACGCTGGACCGCACAAAAAGCGCTTCGCCCTTCTTTCAGTTTGGAATATTTTTTTTTTTCCTCTCTTCTTCTGCTGGATGTTTTACCTACCTCCGTGTAGTTGTTTTCCTTGACAAGGGGAGAAAAGTGTTGCACCGTTCCCGGAGGTACTGCAATACCGGGTCGATGCGTGGAGCGGACGGAGCAAGCCCCATTTCCGACTCCCTGTTCGAAAAATCCATTTAATATGTAGTCCCCCAATGGGGGACGTATCAGATATTAAACTGATAAGAACAGATACTACACTTGATCTTAGCCAAAAGGCCGAGAAGCGATAACCCACAAATTGAACCCTGCACCCGCCGGGCACCCGGGGGTCTCGGGAGACCTCAGCGGTTTGGCTAAAGTGTGCTCCTCCCATCGCCACCCCTCCACGTTTCCATGGCGACAGGCAAGTGTTTTTTTCTCCAAAAAGTCGCTAATGCGTCAAGTGACTACTTTGACTGGAAAAATACGCCGGTCAGCCAGCACGAACTCAAATGCCTGAGCAAAAAGTCTGCGCGGCAGGCAGGCAGACGCCGTCTCTGTTGATTTCTCTTGAAACAAGATATCGGGCTCTGCCAGAAGCAAAGCCCCTCCAAAAATACGTTGAACTCGTAAGTGTTCCTCTCCACGGAAGTCTTTAGTAAAAGGCGAAAGGCTTGTGCGTAATGAAGAGAAACCAGAGTCGTATGGAAGTCAGAGGTCGGGGCCCGAGATGCACTCTGTTTACTCAAGGCCGGGTTCTCGCGGGTTGTCCCCGAACCCACTCGCCAAGTTTTCGGGGGCTGTGGGGAAAAAGTCACAGACAAACAGACACAGACCCACTATCCTGGTGAAGTATTTGTTCTTTTTTTGGTGAAAGACAGACAGACAGACAGACAGACAGACAGACAGACAGACAGACAGACAGACAGACAGACAGTATCCTGGTGAATGCCAAACCAAATATCGTTTTTTTTTTTTTTTTTTTTTTTTTTTTTTTTAAGAAAAATGGAGGGAAAACGCTGGACCGCACAAAAAGCGCTTCGCCCTTCTTTCAGTTTGGAATATATTTTTTTTTCCTCTCTTCTTCTGCTGGATGTTTTACCTACCTCCGTGTAGTTGTTTTCCTTGACAAGGGGAGAAAAGTGTTGCACCGTTCCCGGAGGTACTGCAATACCGGGTCGATGCGTGGAGCGGACGGAGCAAGCCCCATTTCCGACTCCCTGTTCGAAAAATCCATTTAATATGTAGTCCCCCAATGGGGGACGTATCAGATATTAAACTGATAAGAACAGATACTACACTTGATCTTAGCCAAAAGGCCGAGAAGCGATAACCCACAAATTGAACCCTGCACCCGCCGGGCACCCGGGGGTCTCGGGAGACCTCAGCGGTTTGGCTAAAGTGTGCTCCTCCCATCGCCACCCCTCCACGTTTCCATGGCGACAGGCAAGTGTTTTTTTCTCCAAAAAGTCGCTAATGCGTCAAGTGACTACTTTGACTGGAAAAATACGCCGGTCAGCCAGCACGAACTCAAATGCCTGAGCAAAAAGTCTGCGCGGCAGGCAGGCAGACGCCGTCTCTGTTGATTTCTCTTGAAACAAGATATCGGGCTCTGCCAGAAGCAAAGCCCCTCCAAAAATACGTTGAACTCGTAAGTGTTCCTCTCCACGGAAGTCTTTAGTAAAAGGCGAAAGGCTTGTGCGTAATGAAGAGAAACCAGAGTCGTATGGAAGTCAGAGGTCGGGGCCCGAGATGCACTCTGTTTACTCAAGGCCGGGTTCTCGCGGGTTGTCCCCGAACCCACTCGCCAAGTTTTCGGGGGCTGTGGGGAAAAAGTCACAGACAAACAGACACAGACCCACTATCCTGGTGAAGTATTTGTTCTTTTTTTGGTGAAAGACAGACAGACAGACAGACAGACAGACAGACAGACAGACAGACAGACAGTATCCTGGTGAATGCCAAACCAAATATCGTTTTTTTTTTTTTTTTTTTTTTAAGAAAAATGGAGGGAAAACGCTGGACCGCACAAAAAGCGCTTCGCCCTTCTTTCAGTTTGGAATATTTTTTTTTTTCCTCTCTTCTTCTGCTGGATGTTTTACCTACCTCCGTGTAGTTGTTTTCCTTGACAAGGGGAGAAAAGTGTTGCACCGTTCCCGGAGGTACTGCAATACCGGGTCGATGCGTGGAGCGGACGGAGCAAGCCCCATTTCCGACTCCCTGTTCGAAAAATCCATTTAATATGTAGTCCCCCAATGGGGGACGTATCAGATATTAAACTGATAAGAACAGATACTACACTTGATCTTAGCCAAAAGGCCGAGAAGCGATAACCCACAAATTGAACCCTGCACCCGCCGGGCACCCGGGGGTCTCGGGAGACCTCAGCGGTTTGGCTAAAGTGTGCTCCTCCCATCGCCACCCCTCCACGTTTCCATGGCGACAGGCAAGTGTTTTTTTCTCCAAAAAGTCGCTAATGCGTCAAGTGACTACTTTGACTGGAAAAATACGCCGGTCAGCCAGCACGAACTCAAATGCCTGAGCAAAAAGTCTGCGCGGCAGGCAGGCAGACGCCGTCTCTGTTGATTTCTCTTGAAACAAGATATCGGGCTCTGCCAGAAGCAAAGCCCCTCCAAAAATACGTTGAACTCGTAAGTGTTCCTCTCCACGGAAGTCTTTAGTAAAAGGCGAAAGGCTTGTGCGTAATGAAGAGAAACCAGAGTCGTATGGAAGTCAGAGGTCGGGGCCCGAGATGCACTCTGTTTACTCAAGGCCGGGTTCTCGCGGGTTGTCCCCGAACCCACTCGCCAAGTTTTCGGGGGCTGTGGGGAAAAAGTCACAGACAAACAGACACAGACCCACTATCCTGGTGAAGTATTTGTTCTTTTTTTGGTGAAAGACAGACAGACAGACAGACAGACAGACAGACAGACAGACAGACAGACAGACAGTATCCTGGTGAATGCCAAACCAAATATCGTTTTTTTTTTTTTTTTTTTTTTAAGAAAAATGGAGGGAAAACGCTGGACCGCACAAAAAGCGCTTCGCCCTTCTTTCAGTTTGGAATATTTTTTTTTTTCCTCTCTTCTTCTGCTGGATGTTTTACCTACCTCCGTGTAGTTGTTTTCCTTGACAAGGGGAGAAAAGTGTTGCACCGTTCCCGGAGGTACTGCAATACCGGGTCGATGCGTGGAGCGGACGGAGCAAGCCCCATTTCCGACTCCCTGTTCGAAAAATCCATTTAATATGTAGTCCCCCAATGGGGGACGTATCAGATATTAAACTGATAAGAACAGATACTACACTTGATCTTAGCCAAAAGGCCGAGAAGCGATAACCCACAAATTGAACCCTGCACCCGCCGGGCACCCGGGGGTCTCGGGAGACCTCAGCGGTTTGGCTAAAGTGTGCTCCTCCCATCGCCACCCCTCCACGTTTCCATGGCGACAGGCAAGTGTTTTTTTCTCCAAAAAGTCGCTAATGCGTCAAGTGACTACTTTGACTGGAAAAATACGCCGGTCAGCCAGCACGAACTCAAATGCCTGAGCAAAAAGTCTGCGCGGCAGGCAGGCAGACGCCGTCTCTGTTGATTTCTCTTGAAACAAGATATCGGGCTCTGCCAGAAGCAAAGCCCCTCCAAAAATACGTTGAACTCGTAAGTGTTCCTCTCCACGGAAGTCTTTAGTAAAAGGCGAAAGGCTTGTGCGTAATGAAGAGAAACCAGAGTCGTATGGAAGTCAGAGGTCGGGGCCCGAGATGCACTCTGTTTACTCAAGGCCGGGTTCTCGCGGGTTGTCCCCGAACCCACTCGCCAAGTTTTCGGGGGCTGTGGGGAAAAAGTCACAGACAAACAGACACAGACCCACTATCCTGGTGAAGTATTTGTTCTTTTTTTGGTGAAAGACAGACAGACAGACAGACAGACAGACAGACAGACAGACAGACAGACAGTATCCTGGTGAATGCCAAACCAAATATCGTTTTTTTTTTTTTTTTTTTTTTAAGAAAAATGGAGGGAAAACGCTGGACCGCACAAAAAGCGCTTCGCCCTTCTTTCAGTTTGGAATATTTTTTTTTTTCCTCTCTTCTTCTGCTGGATGTTTTACCTACCTCCGTGTAGTTGTTTTCCTTGACAAGGGGAGAAAAGTGTTGCACCGTTCCCGGAGGTACTGCAATACCGGGTCGATGCGTGGAGCGGACGGAGCAAGCCCCATTTCCGACTCCCTGTTCGAAAAATCCATTTAATATGTAGTCCCCCAATGGGGGACGTATCAGATATTAAACTGATAAGAACAGATACTACACTTGATCTTAGCCAAAAGGCCGAGAAGCGATAACCCACAAATTGAACCCTGCACCCGCCGGGCACCCGGGGGTCTCGGGAGACCTCAGCGGTTTGGCTAAAGTGTGCTCCTCCCATCGCCACCCCTCCACGTTTCCATGGCGACAGGCAAGTGTTTTTTTCTCCAAAAAGTCGCTAATGCGTCAAGTGACTACTTTGACTGGAAAAATACGCCGGTCAGCCAGCACGAACTCAAATGCCTGAGCAAAAAGTCTGCGCGGCAGGCAGGCAGACGCCGTCTCTGTTGATTTCTCTTGAAACAAGATATCGGGCTCTGCCAGAAGCAAAGCCCCTCCAAAAATACGTTGAACTCGTAAGTGTTCCTCTCCACGGAAGTCTTTAGTAAAAGGCGAAAGGCTTGTGCGTAATGAAGAGAAACCAGAGTCGTATGGAAGTCAGAGGTCGGGGCCCGAGATGCACTCTGTTTACTCAAGGCCGGGTTCTCGCGGGTTGTCCCCGAACCCACTCGCCAAGTTTTCGGGGGCTGTGGGGAAAAAGTCACAGACAAACAGACACAGACCCACTATCCTGGTGAAGTATTTGTTCTTTTTTTGGTGAAAGACAGACAGACAGACAGACAGACAGACAGACAGACAGACAGACAGACAGACAGACAGACAGTATCCTGGTGAATGCCAAACCAAATATCGTTTTTTTTTTTTTTTTTTTTTTTTTTTTTTTTAAGAAAAATGGAGGGAAAACGCTGGACCGCACAAAAAGCGCTTCGCCCTTCTTTCAGTTTGGAATATATTTTTTTTTCCTCTCTTCTTCTGCTGGATGTTTTACCTACCTCCGTGTAGTTGTTTTCCTTGACAAGGGGAGAAAAGTGTTGCACCGTTCCCGGAGGTACTGCAATACCGGGTCGATGCGTGGAGCGGACGGAGCAAGCCCCATTTCCGACTCCCTGTTCGAAAAATCCATTTAATATGTAGTCCCCCAATGGGGGACGTATCAGATATTAAACTGATAAGAACAGATACTACACTTGATCTTAGCCAAAAGGCCGAGAAGCGATAACCCACAAATTGAACCCTGCACCCGCCGGGCACCCGGGGGTCTCGGGAGACCTCAGCGGTTTGGCTAAAGTGTGCTCCTCCCATCGCCACCCCTCCACGTTTCCATGGCGACAGGCAAGTGTTTTTTTCTCCAAAAAGTCGCTAATGCGTCAAGTGACTACTTTGACTGGAAAAATACGCCGGTCAGCCAGCACGAACTCAAATGCCTGAGCAAAAAGTCTGCGCGGCAGGCAGGCAGACGCCGTCTCTGTTGATTTCTCTTGAAACAAGATATCGGGCTCTGCCAGAAGCAAAGCCCCTCCAAAAATACGTTGAACTCGTAAGTGTTCCTCTCCACGGAAGTCTTTAGTAAAAGGCGAAAGGCTTGTGCGTAATGAAGAGAAACCAGAGTCGTATGGAAGTCAGAGGTCGGGGCCCGAGATGCACTCTGTTTACTCAAGGCCGGGTTCTCGCGGGTTGTCCCCGAACCCACTCGCCAAGTTTTCGGGGGCTGTGGGGAAAAAGTCACAGACAAACAGACACAGACCCACTATCCTGGTGAAGTATTTGTTCTTTTTTTGGTGAAAGACAGACAGACAGACAGACAGACAGACAGACAGACAGACAGACAGACAGTATCCTGGTGAATGCCAAACCAAATATCGTTTTTTTTTTTTTTTTTTTTTTAAGAAAAATGGAGGGAAAACGCTGGACCGCACAAAAAGCGCTTCGCCCTTCTTTCAGTTTGGAATATTTTTTTTTTTCCTCTCTTCTTCTGCTGGATGTTTTACCTACCTCCGTGTAGTTGTTTTCCTTGACAAGGGGAGAAAAGTGTTGCACCGTTCCCGGAGGTACTGCAATACCGGGTCGATGCGTGGAGCGGACGGAGCAAGCCCCATTTCCGACTCCCTGTTCGAAAAATCCATTTAATATGTAGTCCCCCAATGGGGGACGTATCAGATATTAAACTGATAAGAACAGATACTACACTTGATCTTAGCCAAAAGGCCGAGAAGCGATAACCCACAAATTGAACCCTGCACCCGCCGGGCACCCGGGGGTCTCGGGAGACCTCAGCGGTTTGGCTAAAGTGTGCTCCTCCCATCGCCACCCCTCCACGTTTCCATGGCGACAGGCAAGTGTTTTTTTCTCCAAAAAGTCGCTAATGCGTCAAGTGACTACTTTGACTGGAAAAATACGCCGGTCAGCCAGCACGAACTCAAATGCCTGAGCAAAAAGTCTGCGCGGCAGGCAGGCAGACGCCGTCTCTGTTGATTTCTCTTGAAACAAGATATCGGGCTCTGCCAGAAGCAAAGCCCCTCCAAAAATACGTTGAACTCGTAAGTGTTCCTCTCCACGGAAGTCTTTAGTAAAAGGCGAAAGGCTTGTGCGTAATGAAGAGAAACCAGAGTCGTATGGAAGTCAGAGGTCGGGGCCCGAGATGCACTCTGTTTACTCAAGGCCGGGTTCTCGCGGGTTGTCCCCGAACCCACTCGCCAAGTTTTCGGGGGCTGTGGGGAAAAAGTCACAGACAAACAGACACAGACCCACTATCCTGGTGAAGTATTTGTTCTTTTTTTGGTAGACAGACAGACAGACAGACAGACAGACAGACAGACAGACAGACAGACAGACAGACAGACAGTATCCTGGTGAATGCCAAACCAAATATCGTTTTTTTTTTTTTTTTTTTTTTAAGAAAAATGGAGGGAAAACGCTGGACCGCACAAAAAGCGCTTCGCCCTTCTTTCAGTTTGGAATATTTTTTTTTTTCCTCTCTTCTTCTGCTGGATGTTTTACCTACCTCCGTGTAGTTGTTTTCCTTGACAAGGGGAGAAAAGTGTTGCACCGTTCCCGGAGGTACTGCAATACCGGGTCGATGCGTGGAGCGGACGGAGCAAGCCCCATTTCCGACTCCCTGTTCGAAAAATCCATTTAATATGTAGTCCCCCAATGGGGGACGTATCAGATATTAAACTGATAAGAACAGATACTACACTTGATCTTAGCCAAAAGGCCGAGAAGCGATAACCCACAAATTGAACCCTGCACCCGCCGGGCACCCGGGGGTCTCGGGAGACCTCAGCGGTTTGGCTAAAGTGTGCTCCTCCCATCGCCACCCCTCCACGTTTCCATGGCGACAGGCAAGTGTTTTTTTCTCCAAAAAGTCGCTAATGCGTCAAGTGACTACTTTGACTGGAAAAATACGCCGGTCAGCCAGCACGAACTCAAATGCCTGAGCAAAAAGTCTGCGCGGCAGGCAGGCAGACGCCGTCTCTGTTGATTTCTCTTGAAACAAGATATCGGGCTCTGCCAGAAGCAAAGCCCCTCCAAAAATACGTTGAACTCGTAAGTGTTCCTCTCCACGGAAGTCTTTAGTAAAAGGCGAAAGGCTTGTGCGTAATGAAGAGAAACCAGAGTCGTATGGAAGTCAGAGGTCGGGGCCCGAGATGCACTCTGTTTACTCAAGGCCGGGTTCTCGCGGGTTGTCCCCGAACCCACTCGCCAAGTTTTCGGGGGCTGTGGGGAAAAAGTCACAGACAAACAGACACAGACCCACTATCCTGGTGAAGTATTTGTTCTTTTTTTGGTGAAAGACAGACAGACAGACAGACAGACAGACAGACAGACAGACAGACAGACAGTATCCTGGTGAATGCCAAACCAAATATCGTTTTTTTTTTTTTTTTTTTTTTAAGAAAAATGGAGGGAAAACGCTGGACCGCACAAAAAGCGCTTCGCCCTTCTTTCAGTTTGGAATATTTTTTTTTTTCCTCTCTTCTTCTGCTGGATGTTTTACCTACCTCCGTGTAGTTGTTTTCCTTGACAAGGGGAGAAAAGTGTTGCACCGTTCCCGGAGGTACTGCAATACCGGGTCGATGCGTGGAGCGGACGGAGCAAGCCCCATTTCCGACTCCCTGTTCGAAAAATCCATTTAATATGTAGTCCCCCAATGGGGGACGTATCAGATATTAAACTGATAAGAACAGATACTACACTTGATCTTAGCCAAAAGGCCGAGAAGCGATAACCCACAAATTGAACCCTGCACCCGCCGGGCACCCGGGGGTCTCGGGAGACCTCAGCGGTTTGGCTAAAGTGTGCTCCTCCCATCGCCACCCCTCCACGTTTCCATGGCGACAGGCAAGTGTTTTTTTCTCCAAAAAGTCGCTAATGCGTCAAGTGACTACTTTGACTGGAAAAATACGCCGGTCAGCCAGCACGAACTCAAATGCCTGAGCAAAAAGTCTGCGCGGCAGGCAGGCAGACGCCGTCTCTGTTGATTTCTCTTGAAACAAGATATCGGGCTCTGCCAGAAGCAAAGCCCCTCCAAAAATACGTTGAACTCGTAAGTGTTCCTCTCCACGGAAGTCTTTAGTAAAAGGCGAAAGGCTTGTGCGTAATGAAGAGAAACCAGAGTCGTATGGAAGTCAGAGGTCGGGGCCCGAGATGCACTCTGTTTACTCAAGGCCGGGTTCTCGCGGGTTGTCCCCGAACCCACTCGCCAAGTTTTCGGGGGCTGTGGGGAAAAAGTCACAGACAAACAGACACAGACCCACTATCCTGGTGAAGTATTTGTTCTTTTTTTGGTGAAAGACAGACAGACAGACAGACAGACAGACAGACAGACAGACAGACAGACAGACAGACAGACAGTATCCTGGTGAATGCCAAACCAAATATCGTTTTTTTTTTTTTTTTTTTTTTTTTTTTTTTTAAGAAAAATGGAGGGAAAACGCTGGACCGCACAAAAAGCGCTTCGCCCTTCTTTCAGTTTGGAATATATTTTTTTTTCCTCTCTTCTTCTGCTGGATGTTTTACCTACCTCCGTGTAGTTGTTTTCCTTGACAAGGGGAGAAAAGTGTTGCACCGTTCCCGGAGGTACTGCAATACCGGGTCGATGCGTGGAGCGGACGGAGCAAGCCCCATTTCCGACTCCCTGTTCGAAAAATCCATTTAATATGTAGTCCCCCAATGGGGGACGTATCAGATATTAAACTGATAAGAACAGATACTACACTTGATCTTAGCCAAAAGGCCGAGAAGCGATAACCCACAAATTGAACCCTGCACCCGCCGGGCACCCGGGGGTCTCGGGAGACCTCAGCGGTTTGGCTAAAGTGTGCTCCTCCCATCGCCACCCCTCCACGTTTCCATGGCGACAGGCAAGTGTTTTTTTCTCCAAAAAGTCGCTAATGCGTCAAGTGACTACTTTGACTGGAAAAATACGCCGGTCAGCCAGCACGAACTCAAATGCCTGAGCAAAAAGTCTGCGCGGCAGGCAGGCAGACGCCGTCTCTGTTGATTTCTCTTGAAACAAGATATCGGGCTCTGCCAGAAGCAAAGCCCCTCCAAAAATACGTTGAACTCGTAAGTGTTCCTCTCCACGGAAGTCTTTAGTAAAAGGCGAAAGGCTTGTGCGTAATGAAGAGAAACCAGAGTCGTATGGAAGTCAGAGGTCGGGGCCCGAGATGCACTCTGTTTACTCAAGGCCGGGTTCTCGCGGGTTGTCCCCGAACCCACTCGCCAAGTTTTCGGGGGCTGTGGGGAAAAAGTCACAGACAAACAGACACAGACCCACTATCCTGGTGAAGTATTTGTTCTTTTTTTGGTGAAAGACAGACAGACAGACAGACAGACAGACAGACAGACAGACAGACAGACAGTATCCTGGTGAATGCCAAACCAAATATCGTTTTTTTTTTTTTTTTTTTTTTAAGAAAAATGGAGGGAAAACGCTGGACCGCACAAAAAGCGCTTCGCCCTTCTTTCAGTTTGGAATATTTTTTTTTTTCCTCTCTTCTTCTGCTGGATGTTTTACCTACCTCCGTGTAGTTGTTTTCCTTGACAAGGGGAGAAAAGTGTTGCACCGTTCCCGGAGGTACTGCAATACCGGGTCGATGCGTGGAGCGGACGGAGCAAGCCCCATTTCCGACTCCCTGTTCGAAAAATCCATTTAATATGTAGTCCCCCAATGGGGGACGTATCAGATATTAAACTGATAAGAACAGATACTACACTTGATCTTAGCCAAAAGGCCGAGAAGCGATAACCCACAAATTGAACCCTGCACCCGCCGGGCACCCGGGGGTCTCGGGAGACCTCAGCGGTTTGGCTAAAGTGTGCTCCTCCCATCGCCACCCCTCCACGTTTCCATGGCGACAGGCAAGTGTTTTTTTCTCCAAAAAGTCGCTAATGCGTCAAGTGACTACTTTGACTGGAAAAATACGCCGGTCAGCCAGCACGAACTCAAATGCCTGAGCAAAAAGTCTGCGCGGCAGGCAGGCAGACGCCGTCTCTGTTGATTTCTCTTGAAACAAGATATCGGGCTCTGCCAGAAGCAAAGCCCCTCCAAAAATACGTTGAACTCGTAAGTGTTCCTCTCCACGGAAGTCTTTAGTAAAAGGCGAAAGGCTTGTGCGTAATGAAGAGAAACCAGAGTCGTATGGAAGTCAGAGGTCGGGGCCCGAGATGCACTCTGTTTACTCAAGGCCGGGTTCTCGCGGGTTGTCCCCGAACCCACTCGCCAAGTTTTCGGGGGCTGTGGGGAAAAAGTCACAGACAAACAGACACAGACCCACTATCCTGGTGAAGTATTTGTTCTTTTTTTGGTGAAAGACAGACAGACAGACAGACAGACAGACAGACAGACAGACAGACAGACAGACAGACAGACAGTATCCTGGTGAATGCCAAACCAAATATCGTTTTTTTTTTTTTTTTTTTAAGAAAAATGGAGGGAAAACGCTGGACCGCACAAAAAGCGCTTCGCCCTTCTTTCAGTTTGGAATATTTTTTTTTTTCCTCTCTTCTTCTGCTGGATGTTTTACCTACCTCCGTGTAGTTGTTTTCCTTGACAAGGGGAGAAAAGTGTTGCACCGTTCCCGGAGGTACTGCAATACCGGGTCGATGCGTGGAGCGGACGGAGCAAGCCCCATTTCCGACTCCCTGTTCGAAAAATCCATTTAATATGTAGTCCCCCAATGGGGGACGTATCAGATATTAAACTGATAAGAACAGATACTACACTTGATCTTAGCCAAAAGGCCGAGAAGCGATAACCCACAAATTGAACCCTGCACCCGCCGGGCACCCGGGGGTCTCGGGAGACCTCAGCGGTTTGGCTAAAGTGTGCTCCTCCCATCGCCACCCCTCCACGTTTCCATGGCGACAGGCAAGTGTTTTTTTCTCCAAAAAGTCGCTAATGCGTCAAGTGACTACTTTGACTGGAAAAATACGCCGGTCAGCCAGCACGAACTCAAATGCCTGAGCAAAAAGTCTGCGCGGCAGGCAGGCAGACGCCGTCTCTGTTGATTTCTCTTGAAACAAGATATCGGGCTCTGCCAGAAGCAAAGCCCCTCCAAAAATACGTTGAACTCGTAAGTGTTCCTCTCCACGGAAGTCTTTAGTAAAAGGCGAAAGGCTTGTGCGTAATGAAGAGAAACCAGAGTCGTATGGAAGTCAGAGGTCGGGGCCCGAGATGCACTCTGTTTACTCAAGGCCGGGTTCTCGCGGGTTGTCCCCGAACCCACTCGCCAAGTTTTCGGGGGCTGTGGGGAAAAAGTCACAGACAAACAGACACAGACCCACTATCCTGGTGAAGTATTTGTTCTTTTTTTGGTGAAAGACAGACAGACAGACAGACAGACAGACAGACAGACAGACAGACAGACAGTATCCTGGTGAATGCCAAACCAAATATCGTTTTTTTTTTTTTTTTTTTTTTAAGAAAAATGGAGGGAAAACGCTGGACCGCACAAAAAGCGCTTCGCCCTTCTTTCAGTTTGGAATATTTTTTTTTTTCCTCTCTTCTTCTGCTGGATGTTTTACCTACCTCCGTGTAGTTGTTTTCCTTGACAAGGGGAGAAAAGTGTTGCACCGTTCCCGGAGGTACTGCAATACCGGGTCGATGCGTGGAGCGGACGGAGCAAGCCCCATTTCCGACTCCCTGTTCGAAAAATCCATTTAATATGTAGTCCCCCAATGGGGGACGTATCAGATATTAAACTGATAAGAACAGATACTACACTTGATCTTAGCCAAAAGGCCGAGAAGCGATAACCCACAAATTGAACCCTGCACCCGCCGGGCACCCGGGGGTCTCGGGAGACCTCAGCGGTTTGGCTAAAGTGTGCTCCTCCCATCGCCACCCCTCCACGTTTCCATGGCGACAGGCAAGTGTTTTTTTCTCCAAAAAGTCGCTAATGCGTCAAGTGACTACTTTGACTGGAAAAATACGCCGGTCAGCCAGCACGAACTCAAATGCCTGAGCAAAAAGTCTGCGCGGCAGGCAGGCAGACGCCGTCTCTGTTGATTTCTCTTGAAACAAGATATCGGGCTCTGCCAGAAGCAAAGCCCCTCCAAAAATACGTTGAACTCGTAAGTGTTCCTCTCCACGGAAGTCTTTAGTAAAAGGCGAAAGGCTTGTGCGTAATGAAGAGAAACCAGAGTCGTATGGAAGTCAGAGGTCGGGGCCCGAGATGCACTCTGTTTACTCAAGGCCGGGTTCTCGCGGGTTGTCCCCGAACCCACTCGCCAAGTTTTCGGGGGCTGTGGGGAAAAAGTCACAGACAAACAGACACAGACCCACTATCCTGGTGAAGTATTTGTTCTTTTTTTGGTGAAAGACAGACAGACAGACAGACAGACAGACAGACAGACAGACAGACAGACAGACAGACAGACAGTATCCTGGTGAATGCCAAACCAAATATCGTTTTTTTTTTTTTTTTTTTTTTTTTTTTTTTTAAGAAAAATGGAGGGAAAACGCTGGACCGCACAAAAAGCGCTTCGCCCTTCTTTCAGTTTGGAATATATTTTTTTTTCCTCTCTTCTTCTGCTGGATGTTTTACCTACCTCCGTGTAGTTGTTTTCCTTGACAAGGGGAGAAAAGTGTTGCACCGTTCCCGGAGGTACTGCAATACCGGGTCGATGCGTGGAGCGGACGGAGCAAGCCCCATTTCCGACTCCCTGTTCGAAAAATCCATTTAATATGTAGTCCCCCAATGGGGGACGTATCAGATATTAAACTGATAAGAACAGATACTACACTTGATCTTAGCCAAAAGGCCGAGAAGCGATAACCCACAAATTGAACCCTGCACCCGCCGGGCACCCGGGGGTCTCGGGAGACCTCAGCGGTTTGGCTAAAGTGTGCTCCTCCCATCGCCACCCCTCCACGTTTCCATGGCGACAGGCAAGTGTTTTTTTCTCCAAAAAGTCGCTAATGCGTCAAGTGACTACTTTGACTGGAAAAATACGCCGGTCAGCCAGCACGAACTCAAATGCCTGAGCAAAAAGTCTGCGCGGCAGGCAGGCAGACGCCGTCTCTGTTGATTTCTCTTGAAACAAGATATCGGGCTCTGCCAGAAGCAAAGCCCCTCCAAAAATACGTTGAACTCGTAAGTGTTCCTCTCCACGGAAGTCTTTAGTAAAAGGCGAAAGGCTTGTGCGTAATGAAGAGAAACCAGAGTCGTATGGAAGTCAGAGGTCGGGGCCCGAGATGCACTCTGTTTACTCAAGGCCGGGTTCTCGCGGGTTGTCCCCGAACCCACTCGCCAAGTTTTCGGGGGCTGTGGGGAAAAAGTCACAGACAAACAGACACAGACCCACTATCCTGGTGAAGTATTTGTTCTTTTTTTGGTGAAAGACAGACAGACAGACAGACAGACAGACAGACAGACAGACAGACAGACAGTATCCTGGTGAATGCCAAACCAAATATCGTTTTTTTTTTTTTTTTTTTTTTAAGAAAAATGGAGGGAAAACGCTGGACCGCACAAAAAGCGCTTCGCCCTTCTTTCAGTTTGGAATATATTTTTTTTTCCTCTCTTCTTCTGCTGGATGTTTTACCTACCTCCGTGTAGTTGTTTTCCTTGACAAGGGGAGAAAAGTGTTGCACCGTTCCCGGAGGTACTGCAATACCGGGTCGATGCGTGGAGCGGACGGAGCAAGCCCCATTTCCGACTCCCTGTTCGAAAAATCCATTTAATATGTAGTCCCCCAATGGGGGACGTATCAGATATTAAACTGATAAGAACAGATACTACACTTGATCTTAGCCAAAAGGCCGAGAAGCGATAACCCACAAATTGAACCCTGCACCCGCCGGGCACCCGGGGGTCTCGGGAGACCTCAGCGGTTTGGCTAAAGTGTGCTCCTCCCATCGCCACCCCTCCACGTTTCCATGGCGACAGGCAAGTGTTTTTTTCTCCAAAAAGTCGCTAATGCGTCAAGTGACTACTTTGACTGGAAAAATACGCCGGTCAGCCAGCACGAACTCAAATGCCTGAGCAAAAAGTCTGCGCGGCAGGCAGGCAGACGCCGTCTCTGTTGATTTCTCTTGAAACAAGATATCGGGCTCTGCCAGAAGCAAAGCCCCTCCAAAAATACGTTGAACTCGTAAGTGTTCCTCTCCACGGAAGTCTTTAGTAAAAGGCGAAAGGCTTGTGCGTAATGAAGAGAAACCAGAGTCGTATGGAAGTCAGAGGTCGGGGCCCGAGATGCACTCTGTTTACTCAAGGCCGGGTTCTCGCGGGTTGTCCCCGAACCCACTCGCCAAGTTTTCGGGGGCTGTGGGGAAAAAGTCACAGACAAACAGACACAGACCCACTATCCTGGTGAAGTATTTGTTCTTTTTTTGGTGAAAGACAGACAGACAGACAGACAGACAGACAGACAGACAGACAGACAGACAGACAGACAGACAGTATCCTGGTGAATGCCAAACCAAATATCGTTTTTTTTTTTTTTTTTTTTTTTTTTTTTTTTAAGAAAAATGGAGGGAAAACGCTGGACCGCACAAAAAGCGCTTCGCCCTTCTTTCAGTTTGGAATATATTTTTTTTTCCTCTCTTCTTCTGCTGGATGTTTTACCTACCTCCGTGTAGTTGTTTTCCTTGACAAGGGGAGAAAAGTGTTGCACCGTTCCCGGAGGTACTGCAATACCGGGTCGATGCGTGGAGCGGACGGAGCAAGCCCCATTTCCGACTCCCTGTTCGAAAAATCCATTTAATATGTAGTCCCCCAATGGGGGACGTATCAGATATTAAACTGATAAGAACAGATACTACACTTGATCTTAGCCAAAAGGCCGAGAAGCGATAACCCACAAATTGAACCCTGCACCCGCCGGGCACCCGGGGGTCTCGGGAGACCTCAGCGGTTTGGCTAAAGTGTGCTCCTCCCATCGCCACCCCTCCACGTTTCCATGGCGACAGGCAAGTGTTTTTTTCTCCAAAAAGTCGCTAATGCGTCAAGTGACTACTTTGACTGGAAAAATACGCCGGTCAGCCAGCACGAACTCAAATGCCTGAGCAAAAAGTCTGCGCGGCAGGCAGGCAGACGCCGTCTCTGTTGATTTCTCTTGAAACAAGATATCGGGCTCTGCCAGAAGCAAAGCCCCTCCAAAAATACGTTGAACTCGTAAGTGTTCCTCTCCACGGAAGTCTTTAGTAAAAGGCGAAAGGCTTGTGCGTAATGAAGAGAAACCAGAGTCGTATGGAAGTCAGAGGTCGGGGCCCGAGATGCACTCTGTTTACTCAAGGCCGGGTTCTCGCGGGTTGTCCCCGAACCCACTCGCCAAGTTTTCGGGGGCTGTGGGGAAAAAGTCACAGACAAACAGACACAGACCCACTATCCTGGTGAAGTATTTGTTCTTTTTTTGGTGAAAGACAGACAGACAGACAGACAGACAGACAGACAGACAGACAGACAGACAGTATCCTGGTGAATGCCAAACCAAATATCGTTTTTTTTTTTTTTTTTTTTTTAAGAAAAATGGAGGGAAAACGCTGGACCGCACAAAAAGCGCTTCGCCCTTCTTTCAGTTTGGAATATATTTTTTTTTCCTCTCTTCTTCTGCTGGATGTTTTACCTACCTCCGTGTAGTTGTTTTCCTTGACAAGGGGAGAAAAGTGTTGCACCGTTCCCGGAGGTACTGCAATACCGGGTCGATGCGTGGAGCGGACGGAGCAAGCCCCATTTCCGACTCCCTGTTCGAAAAATCCATTTAATATGTAGTCCCCCAATGGGGGACGTATCAGATATTAAACTGATAAGAACAGATACTACACTTGATCTTAGCCAAAAGGCCGAGAAGCGATAACCCACAAATTGAACCCTGCACCCGCCGGGCACCCGGGGGTCTCGGGAGACCTCAGCGGTTTGGCTAAAGTGTGCTCCTCCCATCGCCACCCCTCCACGTTTCCATGGCGACAGGCAAGTGTTTTTTTCTCCAAAAAGTCGCTAATGCGTCAAGTGACTACTTTGACTGGAAAAATACGCCGGTCAGCCAGCACGAACTCAAATGCCTGAGCAAAAAGTCTGCGCGGCAGGCAGGCAGACGCCGTCTCTGTTGATTTCTCTTGAAACAAGATATCGGGCTCTGCCAGAAGCAAAGCCCCTCCAAAAATACGTTGAACTCGTAAGTGTTCCTCTCCACGGAAGTCTTTAGTAAAAGGCGAAAGGCTTGTGCGTAATGAAGAGAAACCAGAGTCGTATGGAAGTCAGAGGTCGGGGCCCGAGATGCACTCTGTTTACTCAAGGCCGGGTTCTCGCGGGTTGTCCCCGAACCCACTCGCCAAGTTTTCGGGGGCTGTGGGGAAAAAGTCACAGACAAACAGACACAGACCCACTATCCTGGTGAAGTATTTGTTCTTTTTTTGGTGAAAGACAGACAGACAGACAGACAGACAGACAGACAGACAGACAGACAGACAGTATCCTGGTGAATGCCAAACCAAATATCGTTTTTTTTTTTTTTTTTTTTTTAAGAAAAATGGAGGGAAAACGCTGGACCGCACAAAAAGCGCTTCGCCCTTCTTTCAGTTTGGAATATTTTTTTTTTTCCTCTCTTCTTCTGCTGGATGTTTTACCTACCTCCGTGTAGTTGTTTTCCTTGACAAGGGGAGAAAAGTGTTGCACCGTTCCCGGAGGTACTGCAATACCGGGTCGATGCGTGGAGCGGACGGAGCAAGCCCCATTTCCGACTCCCTGTTCGAAAAATCCATTTAATATGTAGTCCCCCAATGGGGGACGTATCAGATATTAAACTGATAAGAACAGATACTACACTTGATCTTAGCCAAAAGGCCGAGAAGCGATAACCCACAAATTGAACCCTGCACCCGCCGGGCACCCGGGGGTCTCGGGAGACCTCAGCGGTTTGGCTAAAGTGTGCTCCTCCCATCGCCACCCCTCCACGTTTCCATGGCGACAGGCAAGTGTTTTTTTCTCCAAAAAGTCGCTAATGCGTCAAGTGACTACTTTGACTGGAAAAATACGCCGGTCAGCCAGCACGAACTCAAATGCCTGAGCAAAAAGTCTGCGCGGCAGGCAGGCAGACGCCGTCTCTGTTGATTTCTCTTGAAACAAGATATCGGGCTCTGCCAGAAGCAAAGCCCCTCCAAAAATACGTTGAACTCGTAAGTGTTCCTCTCCACGGAAGTCTTTAGTAAAAGGCGAAAGGCTTGTGCGTAATGAAGAGAAACCAGAGTCGTATGGAAGTCAGAGGTCGGGGCCCGAGATGCACTCTGTTTACTCAAGGCCGGGTTCTCGCGGGTTGTCCCCGAACCCACTCGCCAAGTTTTCGGGGGCTGTGGGGAAAAAGTCACAGACAAACAGACACAGACCCACTATCCTGGTGAAGTATTTGTTCTTTTTTTGGTGAAAGACAGACAGACAGACAGACAGACAGACAGACAGACAGACAGACAGACAGTATCCTGGTGAATGCCAAACCAAATATCGTTTTTTTTTTTTTTTTTTTTTTAAGAAAAATGGAGGGAAAACGCTGGACCGCACAAAAAGCGCTTCGCCCTTCTTTCAGTTTGGAATATTTTTTTTTTTCCTCTCTTCTTCTGCTGGATGTTTTACCTACCTCCGTGTAGTTGTTTTCCTTGACAAGGGGAGAAAAGTGTTGCACCGTTCCCGGAGGTACTGCAATACCGGGTCGATGCGTGGAGCGGACGGAGCAAGCCCCATTTCCGACTCCCTGTTCGAAAAATCCATTTAATATGTAGTCCCCCAATGGGGGACGTATCAGATATTAAACTGATAAGAACAGATACTACACTTGATCTTAGCCAAAAGGCCGAGAAGCGATAACCCACAAATTGAACCCTGCACCCGCCGGGCACCCGGGGGTCTCGGGAGACCTCAGCGGTTTGGCTAAAGTGTGCTCCTCCCATCGCCACCCCTCCACGTTTCCATGGCGACAGGCAAGTGTTTTTTTCTCCAAAAAGTCGCTAATGCGTCAAGTGACTACTTTGACTGGAAAAATACGCCGGTCAGCCAGCACGAACTCAAATGCCTGAGCAAAAAGTCTGCGCGGCAGGCAGGCAGACGCCGTCTCTGTTGATTTCTCTTGAAACAAGATATCGGGCTCTGCCAGAAGCAAAGCCCCTCCAAAAATACGTTGAACTCGTAAGTGTTCCTCTCCACGGAAGTCTTTAGTAAAAGGCGAAAGGCTTGTGCGTAATGAAGAGAAACCAGAGTCGTATGGAAGTCAGAGGTCGGGGCCCGAGATGCACTCTGTTTACTCAAGGCCGGGTTCTCGCGGGTTGTCCCCGAACCCACTCGCCAAGTTTTCGGGGGCTGTGGGGAAAAAGTCACAGACAAACAGACACAGACCCACTATCCTGGTGAAGTATTTGTTCTTTTTTTGGTGAAAGACAGACAGACAGACAGACAGACAGACAGACAGACAGACAGACAGACAGACAGACAGACAGTATCCTGGTGAATGCCAAACCAAATATCGTTTTTTTTTTTTTTTTTTTTTTTTTTTTTTTTAAGAAAAATGGAGGGAAAACGCTGGACCGCACAAAAAGCGCTTCGCCCTTCTTTCAGTTTGGAATATATTTTTTTTTCCTCTCTTCTTCTGCTGGATGTTTTACCTACCTCCGTGTAGTTGTTTTCCTTGACAAGGGGAGAAAAGTGTTGCACCGTTCCCGGAGGTACTGCAATACCGGGTCGATGCGTGGAGCGGACGGAGCAAGCCCCATTTCCGACTCCCTGTTCGAAAAATCCATTTAATATGTAGTCCCCCAATGGGGGACGTATCAGATATTAAACTGATAAGAACAGATACTACACTTGATCTTAGCCAAAAGGCCGAGAAGCGATAACCCACAAATTGAACCCTGCACCCGCCGGGCACCCGGGGGTCTCGGGAGACCTCAGCGGTTTGGCTAAAGTGTGCTCCTCCCATCGCCACCCCTCCACGTTTCCATGGCGACAGGCAAGTGTTTTTTTCTCCAAAAAGTCGCTAATGCGTCAAGTGACTACTTTGACTGGAAAAATACGCCGGTCAGCCAGCACGAACTCAAATGCCTGAGCAAAAAGTCTGCGCGGCAGGCAGGCAGACGCCGTCTCTGTTGATTTCTCTTGAAACAAGATATCGGGCTCTGCCAGAAGCAAAGCCCCTCCAAAAATACGTTGAACTCGTAAGTGTTCCTCTCCACGGAAGTCTTTAGTAAAAGGCGAAAGGCTTGTGCGTAATGAAGAGAAACCAGAGTCGTATGGAAGTCAGAGGTCGGGGCCCGAGATGCACTCTGTTTACTCAAGGCCGGGTTCTCGCGGGTTGTCCCCGAACCCACTCGCCAAGTTTTCGGGGGCTGTGGGGAAAAAGTCACAGACAAACAGACACAGACCCACTATCCTGGTGAAGTATTTGTTCTTTTTTTGGTGAAAGACAGACAGACAGACAGACAGACAGACAGACAGACAGACAGACAGACAGTATCCTGGTGAATGCCAAACCAAATATCGTTTTTTTTTTTTTTTTTTTTTTAAGAAAAATGGAGGGAAAACGCTGGACCGCACAAAAAGCGCTTCGCCCTTCTTTCAGTTTGGAATATATTTTTTTTTCCTCTCTTCTTCTGCTGGATGTTTTACCTACCTCCGTGTAGTTGTTTTCCTTGACAAGGGGAGAAAAGTGTTGCACCGTTCCCGGAGGTACTGCAATACCGGGTCGATGCGTGGAGCGGACGGAGCAAGCCCCATTTCCGACTCCCTGTTCGAAAAATCCATTTAATATGTAGTCCCCCAATGGGGGACGTATCAGATATTAAACTGATAAGAACAGATACTACACTTGATCTTAGCCAAAAGGCCGAGAAGCGATAACCCACAAATTGAACCCTGCACCCGCCGGGCACCCGGGGGTCTCGGGAGACCTCAGCGGTTTGGCTAAAGTGTGCTCCTCCCATCGCCACCCCTCCACGTTTCCATGGCGACAGGCAAGTGTTTTTTTCTCCAAAAAGTCGCTAATGCGTCAAGTGACTACTTTGACTGGAAAAATACGCCGGTCAGCCAGCACGAACTCAAATGCCTGAGCAAAAAGTCTGCGCGGCAGGCAGGCAGACGCCGTCTCTGTTGATTTCTCTTGAAACAAGATATCGGGCTCTGCCAGAAGCAAAGCCCCTCCAAAAATACGTTGAACTCGTAAGTGTTCCTCTCCACGGAAGTCTTTAGTAAAAGGCGAAAGGCTTGTGCGTAATGAAGAGAAACCAGAGTCGTATGGAAGTCAGAGGTCGGGGCCCGAGATGCACTCTGTTTACTCAAGGCCGGGTTCTCGCGGGTTGTCCCCGAACCCACTCGCCAAGTTTTCGGGGGCTGTGGGGAAAAAGTCACAGACAAACAGACACAGACCCACTATCCTGGTGAAGTATTTGTTCTTTTTTTGGTGAAAGACAGACAGACAGACAGACAGACAGACAGACAGACAGACAGACAGACAGTATCCTGGTGAATGCCAAACCAAATATCGTTTTTTTTTTTTTTTTTTTTTTAAGAAAAATGGAGGGAAAACGCTGGACCGCACAAAAAGCGCTTCGCCCTTCTTTCAGTTTGGAATATTTTTTTTTTTCCTCTCTTCTTCTGCTGGATGTTTTACCTACCTCCGTGTAGTTGTTTTCCTTGACAAGGGGAGAAAAGTGTTGCACCGTTCCCGGAGGTACTGCAATACCGGGTCGATGCGTGGAGCGGACGGAGCAAGCCCCATTTCCGACTCCCTGTTCGAAAAATCCATTTAATATGTAGTCCCCCAATGGGGGACGTATCAGATATTAAACTGATAAGAACAGATACTACACTTGATCTTAGCCAAAAGGCCGAGAAGCGATAACCCACAAATTGAACCCTGCACCCGCCGGGCACCCGGGGGTCTCGGGAGACCTCAGCGGTTTGGCTAAAGTGTGCTCCTCCCATCGCCACCCCTCCACGTTTCCATGGCGACAGGCAAGTGTTTTTTTCTCCAAAAAGTCGCTAATGCGTCAAGTGACTACTTTGACTGGAAAAATACGCCGGTCAGCCAGCACGAACTCAAATGCCTGAGCAAAAAGTCTGCGCGGCAGGCAGGCAGACGCCGTCTCTGTTGATTTCTCTTGAAACAAGATATCGGGCTCTGCCAGAAGCAAAGCCCCTCCAAAAATACGTTGAACTCGTAAGTGTTCCTCTCCACGGAAGTCTTTAGTAAAAGGCGAAAGGCTTGTGCGTAATGAAGAGAAACCAGAGTCGTATGGAAGTCAGAGGTCGGGGCCCGAGATGCACTCTGTTTACTCAAGGCCGGGTTCTCGCGGGTTGTCCCCGAACCCACTCGCCAAGTTTTCGGGGGCTGTGGGGAAAAAGTCACAGACAAACAGACACAGACCCACTATCCTGGTGAAGTATTTGTTCTTTTTTTGGTGAAAGACAGACAGACAGACAGACAGACAGACAGACAGACAGACAGACAGACAGTATCCTGGTGAATGCCAAACCAAATATCGTTTTTTTTTTTTTTTTTTTTTTAAGAAAAATGGAGGGAAAACGCTGGACCGCACAAAAAGCGCTTCGCCCTTCTTTCAGTTTGGAATATTTTTTTTTTTCCTCTCTTCTTCTGCTGGATGTTTTACCTACCTCCGTGTAGTTGTTTTCCTTGACAAGGGGAGAAAAGTGTTGCACCGTTCCCGGAGGTACTGCAATACCGGGTCGATGCGTGGAGCGGACGGAGCAAGCCCCATTTCCGACTCCCTGTTCGAAAAATCCATTTAATATGTAGTCCCCCAATGGGGGACGTATCAGATATTAAACTGATAAGAACAGATACTACACTTGATCTTAGCCAAAAGGCCGAGAAGCGATAACCCACAAATTGAACCCTGCACCCGCCGGGCACCCGGGGGTCTCGGGAGACCTCAGCGGTTTGGCTAAAGTGTGCTCCTCCCATCGCCACCCCTCCACGTTTCCATGGCGACAGGCAAGTGTTTTTTTCTCCAAAAAGTCGCTAATGCGTCAAGTGACTACTTTGACTGGAAAAATACGCCGGTCAGCCAGCACGAACTCAAATGCCTGAGCAAAAAGTCTGCGCGGCAGGCAGGCAGACGCCGTCTCTGTTGATTTCTCTTGAAACAAGATATCGGGCTCTGCCAGAAGCAAAGCCCCTCCAAAAATACGTTGAACTCGTAAGTGTTCCTCTCCACGGAAGTCTTTAGTAAAAGGCGAAAGGCTTGTGCGTAATGAAGAGAAACCAGAGTCGTATGGAAGTCAGAGGTCGGGGCCCGAGATGCACTCTGTTTACTCAAGGCCGGGTTCTCGCGGGTTGTCCCCGAACCCACTCGCCAAGTTTTCGGGGGCTGTGGGGAAAAAGTCACAGACAAACAGACACAGACCCACTATCCTGGTGAAGTATTTGTTCTTTTTTTGGTGAAAGACAGACAGACAGACAGACAGACAGACAGACAGACAGACAGACAGACAGTATCCTGGTGAATGCCAAACCAAATATCGTTTTTTTTTTTTTTTTTTTTTTAAGAAAAATGGAGGGAAAACGCTGGACCGCACAAAAAGCGCTTCGCCCTTCTTTCAGTTTGGAATATTTTTTTTTTTCCTCTCTTCTTCTGCTGGATGTTTTACCTACCTCCGTGTAGTTGTTTTCCTTGACAAGGGGAGAAAAGTGTTGCACCGTTCCCGGAGGTACTGCAATACCGGGTCGATGCGTGGAGCGGACGGAGCAAGCCCCATTTCCGACTCCCTGTTCGAAAAATCCATTTAATATGTAGTCCCCCAATGGGGGACGTATCAGATATTAAACTGATAAGAACAGATACTACACTTGATCTTAGCCAAAAGGCCGAGAAGCGATAACCCACAAATTGAACCCTGCACCCGCCGGGCACCCGGGGGTCTCGGGAGACCTCAGCGGTTTGGCTAAAGTGTGCTCCTCCCATCGCCACCCCTCCACGTTTCCATGGCGACAGGCAAGTGTTTTTTTCTCCAAAAAGTCGCTAATGCGTCAAGTGACTACTTTGACTGGAAAAATACGCCGGTCAGCCAGCACGAACTCAAATGCCTGAGCAAAAAGTCTGCGCGGCAGGCAGGCAGACGCCGTCTCTGTTGATTTCTCTTGAAACAAGATATCGGGCTCTGCCAGAAGCAAAGCCCCTCCAAAAATACGTTGAACTCGTAAGTGTTCCTCTCCACGGAAGTCTTTAGTAAAAGGCGAAAGGCTTGTGCGTAATGAAGAGAAACCAGAGTCGTATGGAAGTCAGAGGTCGGGGCCCGAGATGCACTCTGTTTACTCAAGGCCGGGTTCTCGCGGGTTGTCCCCGAACCCACTCGCCAAGTTTTCGGGGGCTGTGGGGAAAAAGTCACAGACAAACAGACACAGACCCACTATCCTGGTGAAGTATTTGTTCTTTTTTTGGTGAAAGACAGACAGACAGACAGACAGACAGACAGACAGACAGACAGACAGACAGTATCCTGGTGAATGCCAAACCAAATATCGTTTTTTTTTTTTTTTTTTTTTTAAGAAAAATGGAGGGAAAACGCTGGACCGCACAAAAAGCGCTTCGCCCTTCTTTCAGTTTGGAATATTTTTTTTTTTCCTCTCTTCTTCTGCTGGATGTTTTACCTACCTCCGTGTAGTTGTTTTCCTTGACAAGGGGAGAAAAGTGTTGCACCGTTCCCGGAGGTACTGCAATACCGGGTCGATGCGTGGAGCGGACGGAGCAAGCCCCATTTCCGACTCCCTGTTCGAAAAATCCATTTAATATGTAGTCCCCCAATGGGGGACGTATCAGATATTAAACTGATAAGAACAGATACTACACTTGATCTTAGCCAAAAGGCCGAGAAGCGATAACCCACAAATTGAACCCTGCACCCGCCGGGCACCCGGGGGTCTCGGGAGACCTCAGCGGTTTGGCTAAAGTGTGCTCCTCCCATCGCCACCCCTCCACGTTTCCATGGCGACAGGCAAGTGTTTTTTTCTCCAAAAAGTCGCTAATGCGTCAAGTGACTACTTTGACTGGAAAAATACGCCGGTCAGCCAGCACGAACTCAAATGCCTGAGCAAAAAGTCTGCGCGGCAGGCAGGCAGACGCCGTCTCTGTTGATTTCTCTTGAAACAAGATATCGGGCTCTGCCAGAAGCAAAGCCCCTCCAAAAATACGTTGAACTCGTAAGTGTTCCTCTCCACGGAAGTCTTTAGTAAAAGGCGAAAGGCTTGTGCGTAATGAAGAGAAACCAGAGTCGTATGGAAGTCAGAGGTCGGGGCCCGAGATGCACTCTGTTTACTCAAGGCCGGGTTCTCGCGGGTTGTCCCCGAACCCACTCGCCAAGTTTTCGGGGGCTGTGGGGAAAAAGTCACAGACAAACAGACACAGACCCACTATCCTGGTGAAGTATTTGTTCTTTTTTTGGTGAAAGACAGACAGACAGACAGACAGACAGACAGACAGACAGACAGACAGACAGACAGACAGACAGTATCCTGGTGAATGCCAAACCAAATATCGTTTTTTTTTTTTTTTTTTTTTTTTTTTTTTTTAAGAAAAATGGAGGGAAAACGCTGGACCGCACAAAAAGCGCTTCGCCCTTCTTTCAGTTTGGAATATATTTTTTTTTCCTCTCTTCTTCTGCTGGATGTTTTACCTACCTCCGTGTAGTTGTTTTCCTTGACAAGGGGAGAAAAGTGTTGCACCGTTCCCGGAGGTACTGCAATACCGGGTCGATGCGTGGAGCGGACGGAGCAAGCCCCATTTCCGACTCCCTGTTCGAAAAATCCATTTAATATGTAGTCCCCCAATGGGGGACGTATCAGATATTAAACTGATAAGAACAGATACTACACTTGATCTTAGCCAAAAGGCCGAGAAGCGATAACCCACAAATTGAACCCTGCACCCGCCGGGCACCCGGGGGTCTCGGGAGACCTCAGCGGTTTGGCTAAAGTGTGCTCCTCCCATCGCCACCCCTCCACGTTTCCATGGCGACAGGCAAGTGTTTTTTTCTCCAAAAAGTCGCTAATGCGTCAAGTGACTACTTTGACTGGAAAAATACGCCGGTCAGCCAGCACGAACTCAAATGCCTGAGCAAAAAGTCTGCGCGGCAGGCAGGCAGACGCCGTCTCTGTTGATTTCTCTTGAAACAAGATATCGGGCTCTGCCAGAAGCAAAGCCCCTCCAAAAATACGTTGAACTCGTAAGTGTTCCTCTCCACGGAAGTCTTTAGTAAAAGGCGAAAGGCTTGTGCGTAATGAAGAGAAACCAGAGTCGTATGGAAGTCAGAGGTCGGGGCCCGAGATGCACTCTGTTTACTCAAGGCCGGGTTCTCGCGGGTTGTCCCCGAACCCACTCGCCAAGTTTTCGGGGGCTGTGGGGAAAAAGTCACAGACAAACAGACACAGACCCACTATCCTGGTGAAGTATTTGTTCTTTTTTTGGTGAAAGACAGACAGACAGACAGTATCCTGGTGAATGCCAAACCAAATATCGTTTTTTTTTTTTTTTTTTTTTTTTTAAGAAAAATGGAGGGAAAACGCTGGACCGCACAAAAAGCGCTTCGCCCTTCTTTCAGTTTGGAATATTTTTTTTTTTCCTCTCTTCTTCTGCTGGATGTTTTACCTACCTCCGTGTAGTTGTTTTCCTTGACAAGGGGAGAAAAGTGTTGCACCGTTCCCGGAGGTACTGCAATACCGGGTCGATGCGTGGAGCGGACGGAGCAAGCCCCATTTCCGACTCCCTGTTCGAAAAATCCATTTAATATGTAGTCCCCCAATGGGGGACGTATCAGATATTAAACTGATAAGAACAGATACTACACTTGATCTTAGCCAAAAGGCCGAGAAGCGATAACCCACAAATTGAACCCTGCACCCGCCGGGCACCCGGGGGTCTCGGGAGACCTCAGCGGTTTGGCTAAAGTGTGCTCCTCCCATCGCCACCCCTCCACGTTTCCATGGCGACAGGCAAGTGTTTTTTTCTCCAAAAAGTCGCTAATGCGTCAAGTGACTACTTTGACTGGAAAAATACGCCGGTCAGCCAGCACGAACTCAAATGCCTGAGCAAAAAGTCTGCGCGGCAGGCAGGCAGACGCCGTCTCTGTTGATTTCTCTTGAAACAAGATATCGGGCTCTGCCAGAAGCAAAGCCCCTCCAAAAATACGTTGAACTCGTAAGTGTTCCTCTCCACGGAAGTCTTTAGTAAAAGGCGAAAGGCTTGTGCGTAATGAAGAGAAACCAGAGTCGTATGGAAGTCAGAGGTCGGGGCCCGAGATGCACTCTGTTTACTCAAGGCCGGGTTCTCGCGGGTTGTCCCCGAACCCACTCGCCAAGTTTTCGGGGGCTGTGGGGAAAAAGTCACAGACAAACAGACACAGACCCACTATCCTGGTGAAGTATTTGTTCTTTTTTTGGTGAAAGACAGACAGACAGACAGACAGACAGACAGACAGACAGACAGACAGACAGTATCCTGGTGAATGCCAAACCAAATATCGTTTTTTTTTTTTTTTTTTTTTTTTTAAGAAAAATGGAGGGAAAACGCTGGACCGCACAAAAAGCGCTTCGCCCTTCTTTCAGTTTGGAATATTTTTTTTTTTCCTCTCTTCTTCTGCTGGATGTTTTACCTACCTCCGTGTAGTTGTTTTCCTTGACAAGGGGAGAAAAGTGTTGCACCGTTCCCGGAGGTACTGCAATACCGGGTCGATGCGTGGAGCGGACGGAGCAAGCCCCATTTCCGACTCCCTGTTCGAAAAATCCATTTAATATGTAGTCCCCCAATGGGGGACGTATCAGATATTAAACTGATAAGAACAGATACTACACTTGATCTTAGCCAAAAGGCCGAGAAGCGATAACCCACAAATTGAACCCTGCACCCGCCGGGCACCCGGGGGTCTCGGGAGACCTCAGCGGTTTGGCTAAAGTGTGCTCCTCCCATCGCCACCCCTCCACGTTTCCATGGCGACAGGCAAGTGTTTTTTTCTCCAAAAAGTCGCTAATGCGTCAAGTGACTACTTTGACTGGAAAAATACGCCGGTCAGCCAGCACGAACTCAAATGCCTGAGCAAAAAGTCTGCGCGGCAGGCAGGCAGACGCCGTCTCTGTTGATTTCTCTTGAAACAAGATATCGGGCTCTGCCAGAAGCAAAGCCCCTCCAAAAATACGTTGAACTCGTAAGTGTTCCTCTCCACGGAAGTCTTTAGTAAAAGGCGAAAGGCTTGTGCGTAATGAAGAGAAACCAGAGTCGTATGGAAGTCAGAGGTCGGGGCCCGAGATGCACTCTGTTTACTCAAGGCCGGGTTCTCGCGGGTTGTCCCCGAACCCACTCGCCAAGTTTTCGGGGGCTGTGGGGAAAAAGTCACAGACAAACAGACACAGACCCACTATCCTGGTGAAGTATTTGTTCTTTTTTTGGTGAAAGACAGACAGACAGACAGACAGACAGACAGACAGACAGACAGACAGACAGTATCCTGGTGAATGCCAAACCAAATATCGTTTTTTTTTTTTTTTTTTTTTTTTTTTTTAAGAAAAATGGAGGGAAAACGCTGGACCGCACAAAAAGCGCTTCGCCCTTCTTTCAGTTTGGAATATTTTTTTTTTTCCTCTCTTCTTCTGCTGGATGTTTTACCTACCTCCGTGTAGTTGTTTTCCTTGACAAGGGGAGAAAAGTGTTGCACCGTTCCCGGAGGTACTGCAATACCGGGTCGATGCGTGGAGCGGACGGAGCAAGCCCCATTTCCGACTCCCTGTTCGAAAAATCCATTTAATATGTAGTCCCCCAATGGGGGACGTATCAGATATTAAACTGATAAGAACAGATACTACACTTGATCTTAGCCAAAAGGCCGAGAAGCGATAACCCACAAATTGAACCCTGCACCCGCCGGGCACCCGGGGGTCTCGGGAGACCTCAGCGGTTTGGCTAAAGTGTGCTCCTCCCATCGCCACCCCTCCACGTTTCCATGGCGACAGGCAAGTGTTTTTTTCTCCAAAAAGTCGCTAATGCGTCAAGTGACTACTTTGACTGGAAAAATACGCCGGTCAGCCAGCACGAACTCAAATGCCTGAGCAAAAAGTCTGCGCGGCAGGCAGGCAGACGCCGTCTCTGTTGATTTCTCTTGAAACAAGATATCGGGCTCTGCCAGAAGCAAAGCCCCTCCAAAAATACGTTGAACTCGTAAGTGTTCCTCTCCACGGAAGTCTTTAGTAAAAGGCGAAAGGCTTGTGCGTAATGAAGAGAAACCAGAGTCGTATGGAAGTCAGAGGTCGGGGCCCGAGATGCACTCTGTTTACTCAAGGCCGGGTTCTCGCGGGTTGTCCCCGAACCCACTCGCCAAGTTTTCGGGGGCTGTGGGGAAAAAGTCACAGACAAACAGACACAGACCCACTATCCTGGTGAAGTATTTGTTCTTTTTTTGGTGAAAGACAGACAGACAGACAGACAGACAGACAGACAGACAGACAGACAGACAGTATCCTGGTGAATGCCAAACCAAATATCGTTTTTTTTTTTTTTTTTTTTTTTTTTAAGAAAAATGGAGGGAAAACGCTGGACCGCACAAAAAGCGCTTCGCCCTTCTTTCAGTTTGGAATATTTTTTTTTTTCCTCTCTTCTTCTGCTGGATGTTTTACCTACCTCCGTGTAGTTGTTTTCCTTGACAAGGGGAGAAAAGTGTTGCACCGTTCCCGGAGGTACTGCAATACCGGGTCGATGCGTGGAGCGGACGGAGCAAGCCCCATTTCCGACTCCCTGTTCGAAAAATCCATTTAATATGTAGTCCCCCAATGGGGGACGTATCAGATATTAAACTGATAAGAACAGATACTACACTTGATCTTAGCCAAAAGGCCGAGAAGCGATAACCCACAAATTGAACCCTGCACCCGCCGGGCACCCGGGGGTCTCGGGAGACCTCAGCGGTTTGGCTAAAGTGTGCTCCTCCCATCGCCACCCCTCCACGTTTCCATGGCGACAGGCAAGTGTTTTTTTCTCCAAAAAGTCGCTAATGCGTCAAGTGACTACTTTGACTGGAAAAATACGCCGGTCAGCCAGCACGAACTCAAATGCCTGAGCAAAAAGTCTGCGCGGCAGGCAGGCAGACGCCGTCTCTGTTGATTTCTCTTGAAACAAGATATCGGGCTCTGCCAGAAGCAAAGCCCCTCCAAAAATACGTTGAACTCGTAAGTGTTCCTCTCCACGGAAGTCTTTAGTAAAAGGCGAAAGGCTTGTGCGTAATGAAGAGAAACCAGAGTCGTATGGAAGTCAGAGGTCGGGGCCCGAGATGCACTCTGTTTACTCAAGGCCGGGTTCTCGCGGGTTGTCCCCGAACCCACTCGCCAAGTTTTCGGGGGCTGTGGGGAAAAAGTCACAGACAAACAGACACAGACCCACTATCCTGGTGAAGTATTTGTTCTTTTTTTGGTGAAAGACAGACAGACAGACAGACAGACAGACAGACAGACAGACAGACAGACAGTATCCTGGTGAATGCCAAACCAAATATCGTTTTTTTTTTTTTTTTTTTTTTTTTTTTTAAGAAAAATGGAGGGAAAACGCTGGACCGCACAAAAAGCGCTTCGCCCTTCTTTCAGTTTGGAATATTTTTTTTTTTCCTCTCTTCTTCTGCTGGATGTTTTACCTACCTCCGTGTAGTTGTTTTCCTTGACAAGGGGAGAAAAGTGTTGCACCGTTCCCGGAGGTACTGCAATACCGGGTCGATGCGTGGAGCGGACGGAGCAAGCCCCATTTCCGACTCCCTGTTCGAAAAATCCATTTAATATGTAGTCCCCCAATGGGGGACGTATCAGATATTAAACTGATAAGAACAGATACTACACTTGATCTTAGCCAAAAGGCCGAGAAGCGATAACCCACAAATTGAACCCTGCACCCGCCGGGCACCCGGGGGTCTCGGGAGACCTCAGCGGTTTGGCTAAAGTGTGCTCCTCCCATCGCCACCCCTCCACGTTTCCATGGCGACAGGCAAGTGTTTTTTTCTCCAAAAAGTCGCTAATGCGTCAAGTGACTACTTTGACTGGAAAAATACGCCGGTCAGCCAGCACGAACTCAAATGCCTGAGCAAAAAGTCTGCGCGGCAGGCAGGCAGACGCCGTCTCTGTTGATTTCTCTTGAAACAAGATATCGGGCTCTGCCAGAAGCAAAGCCCCTCCAAAAATACGTTGAACTCGTAAGTGTTCCTCTCCACGGAAGTCTTTAGTAAAAGGCGAAAGGCTTGTGCGTAATGAAGAGAAACCAGAGTCGTATGGAAGTCAGAGGTCGGGGCCCGAGATGCACTCTGTTTACTCAAGGCCGGGTTCTCGCGGGTTGTCCCCGAACCCACTCGCCAAGTTTTCGGGGGCTGTGGGGAAAAAGTCACAGACAAACAGACACAGACCCACTATCCTGGTGAAGTATTTGTTCTTTTTTTGGTGAAAGACAGACAGACAGACAGACAGACAGACAGACAGACAGACAGACAGACAGTATCCTGGTGAATGCCAAACCAAATATCGTTTTTTTTTTTTTTTTTTTTTTTTTTTTTTAAGAAAAATGGAGGGAAAACGCTGGACCGCACAAAAAGCGCTTCGCCCTTCTTTCAGTTTGGAATATTTTTTTTTTTCCTCTCTTCTTCTGCTGGATGTTTTACCTACCTCCGTGTAGTTGTTTTCCTTGACAAGGGGAGAAAAGTGTTGCACCGTTCCCGGAGGTACTGCAATACCGGGTCGATGCGTGGAGCGGACGGAGCAAGCCCCATTTCCGACTCCCTGTTCGAAAAATCCATTTAATATGTAGTCCCCCAATGGGGGACGTATCAGATATTAAACTGATAAGAACAGATACTACACTTGATCTTAGCCAAAAGGCCGAGAAGCGATAACCCACAAATTGAACCCTGCACCCGCCGGGCACCCGGGGGTCTCGGGAGACCTCAGCGGTTTGGCTAAAGTGTGCTCCTCCCATCGCCACCCCTCCACGTTTCCATGGCGACAGGCAAGTGTTTTTTTCTCCAAAAAGTCGCTAATGCGTCAAGTGACTACTTTGACTGGAAAAATACGCCGGTCAGCCAGCACGAACTCAAATGCCTGAGCAAAAAGTCTGCGCGGCAGGCAGGCAGACGCCGTCTCTGTTGATTTCTCTTGAAACAAGATATCGGGCTCTGCCAGAAGCAAAGCCCCTCCAAAAATACGTTGAACTCGTAAGTGTTCCTCTCCACGGAAGTCTTTAGTAAAAGGCGAAAGGCTTGTGCGTAATGAAGAGAAACCAGAGTCGTATGGAAGTCAGAGGTCGGGGCCCGAGATGCACTCTGTTTACTCAAGGCCGGGTTCTCGCGGGTTGTCCCCGAACCCACTCGCCAAGTTTTCGGGGGCTGTGGGGAAAAAGTCACAGACAAACAGACACAGACCCACTATCCTGGTGAAGTATTTGTTCTTTTTTTGGTGAAAGACAGACAGACAGACAGACAGACAGACAGACAGACAGACAGACAGACAGTATCCTGGTGAATGCCAAACCAAATATCGTTTTTTTTTTTTTTTTTTTTTTTTTTTTTTAAGAAAAATGGAGGGAAAACGCTGGACCGCACAAAAAGCGCTTCGCCCTTCTTTCAGTTTGGAATATTTTTTTTTTTCCTCTCTTCTTCTGCTGGATGTTTTACCTACCTCCGTGTAGTTGTTTTCCTTGACAAGGGGAGAAAAGTGTTGCACCGTTCCCGGAGGTACTGCAATACCGGGTCGATGCGTGGAGCGGACGGAGCAAGCCCCATTTCCGACTCCCTGTTCGAAAAATCCATTTAATATGTAGTCCCCCAATGGGGGACGTATCAGATATTAAACTGATAAGAACAGATACTACACTTGATCTTAGCCAAAAGGCCGAGAAGCGATAACCCACAAATTGAACCCTGCACCCGCCGGGCACCCGGGGGTCTCGGGAGACCTCAGCGGTTTGGCTAAAGTGTGCTCCTCCCATCGCCACCCCTCCACGTTTCCATGGCGACAGGCAAGTGTTTTTTTCTCCAAAAAGTCGCTAATGCGTCAAGTGACTACTTTGACTGGAAAAATACGCCGGTCAGCCAGCACGAACTCAAATGCCTGAGCAAAAAGTCTGCGCGGCAGGCAGGCAGACGCCGTCTCTGTTGATTTCTCTTGAAACAAGATATCGGGCTCTGCCAGAAGCAAAGCCCCTCCAAAAATACGTTGAACTCGTAAGTGTTCCTCTCCACGGAAGTCTTTAGTAAAAGGCGAAAGGCTTGTGCGTAATGAAGAGAAACCAGAGTCGTATGGAAGTCAGAGGTCGGGGCCCGAGATGCACTCTGTTTACTCAAGGCCGGGTTCTCGCGGGTTGTCCCCGAACCCACTCGCCAAGTTTTCGGGGGCTGTGGGGAAAAAGTCACAGACAAACAGACACAGACCCACTATCCTGGTGAAGTATTTGTTCTTTTTTTGGTGAAAGACAGACAGACAGACAGACAGACAGACAGACAGACAGACAGACAGACAGTATCCTGGTGAATGCCAAACCAAATATCGTTTTTTTTTTTTTTTTTTTTTTTTTTAAGAAAAATGGAGGGAAAACGCTGGACCGCACAAAAAGCGCTTCGCCCTTCTTTCAGTTTGGAATATTTTTTTTTTTCCTCTCTTCTTCTGCTGGATGTTTTACCTACCTCCGTGTAGTTGTTTTCCTTGACAAGGGGAGAAAAGTGTTGCACCGTTCCCGGAGGTACTGCAATACCGGGTCGATGCGTGGAGCGGACGGAGCAAGCCCCATTTCCGACTCCCTGTTCGAAAAATCCATTTAATATGTAGTCCCCCAATGGGGGACGTATCAGATATTAAACTGATAAGAACAGATACTACACTTGATCTTAGCCAAAAGGCCGAGAAGCGATAACCCACAAATTGAACCCTGCACCCGCCGGGCACCCGGGGGTCTCGGGAGACCTCAGCGGTTTGGCTAAAGTGTGCTCCTCCCATCGCCACCCCTCCACGTTTCCATGGCGACAGGCAAGTGTTTTTTTCTCCAAAAAGTCGCTAATGCGTCAAGTGACTACTTTGACTGGAAAAATACGCCGGTCAGCCAGCACGAACTCAAATGCCTGAGCAAAAAGTCTGCGCGGCAGGCAGGCAGACGCCGTCTCTGTTGATTTCTCTTGAAACAAGATATCGGGCTCTGCCAGAAGCAAAGCCCCTCCAAAAATACGTTGAACTCGTAAGTGTTCCTCTCCACGGAAGTCTTTAGTAAAAGGCGAAAGGCTTGTGCGTAATGAAGAGAAACCAGAGTCGTATGGAAGTCAGAGGTCGGGGCCCGAGATGCACTCTGTTTACTCAAGGCCGGGTTCTCGCGGGTTGTCCCCGAACCCACTCGCCAAGTTTTCGGGGGCTGTGGGGAAAAAGTCACAGACAAACAGACACAGACCCACTATCCTGGTGAAGTATTTGTTCTTTTTTTGGTGAAAGACAGACAGACAGACAGACAGACAGACAGACAGACAGACAGACAGACAGTATCCTGGTGAATGCCAAACCAAATATCGTTTTTTTTTTTTTTTTTTTTTTTTTTTTTAAGAAAAATGGAGGGAAAACGCTGGACCGCACAAAAAGCGCTTCGCCCTTCTTTCAGTTTGGAATATTTTTTTTTTTCCTCTCTTCTTCTGCTGGATGTTTTACCTACCTCCGTGTAGTTGTTTTCCTTGACAAGGGGAGAAAAGTGTTGCACCGTTCCCGGAGGTACTGCAATACCGGGTCGATGCGTGGAGCGGACGGAGCAAGCCCCATTTCCGACTCCCTGTTCGAAAAATCCATTTAATATGTAGTCCCCCAATGGGGGACGTATCAGATATTAAACTGATAAGAACAGATACTACACTTGATCTTAGCCAAAAGGCCGAGAAGCGATAACCCACAAATTGAACCCTGCACCCGCCGGGCACCCGGGGGTCTCGGGAGACCTCAGCGGTTTGGCTAAAGTGTGCTCCTCCCATCGCCACCCCTCCACGTTTCCATGGCGACAGGCAAGTGTTTTTTTCTCCAAAAAGTCGCTAATGCGTCAAGTGACTACTTTGACTGGAAAAATACGCCGGTCAGCCAGCACGAACTCAAATGCCTGAGCAAAAAGTCTGCGCGGCAGGCAGGCAGACGCCGTCTCTGTTGATTTCTCTTGAAACAAGATATCGGGCTCTGCCAGAAGCAAAGCCCCTCCAAAAATACGTTGAACTCGTAAGTGTTCCTCTCCACGGAAGTCTTTAGTAAAAGGCGAAAGGCTTGTGCGTAATGAAGAGAAACCAGAGTCGTATGGAAGTCAGAGGTCGGGGCCCGAGATGCACTCTGTTTACTCAAGGCCGGGTTCTCGCGGCCACTCGCCAAGTTTTCGGGGGCTGTGGGGAAAAAGTCACAGACAAACAGACACAGACCCACTATCCTGGTGAAGTATTTGTTCTTTTTTTGGTGAGAAGACAGACAGACAGACAGACAGACAGACAGACAGACAGACAGACAGACAGTATCCTGGTGAATGCCAAACCAAATATCGTTTTTTTTTTTTTTTTTTTTTTTTTTTTTTTAAGAAAAATGGAGGGAAAACGCTGGACCGCACAAAAAGCGCTTCGCCCTTCTTTCAGTTTGGAATATTTTTTTTTTTCCTCTCTTCTTCTGCTGGATGTTTTACCTACCTCCGTGTAGTTGTTTTCCTTGACAAGGGGAGAAAAGTGTTGCACCGTTCCCGGAGGTACTGCAATACCGGGTCGATGCGTGGAGCGGACGGAGCAAGCCCCATTTCCGACTCCCTGTTCGAAAAATCCATTTAATATGTAGTCCCCCAATGGGGGACGTATCAGATATTAAACTGATAAGAACAGATACTACACTTGATCTTAGCCAAAAGGCCGAGAAGCGATAACCCACAAATTGAACCCTGCACCCGCCGGGCACCCGGGGGTCTCGGGAGACCTCAGCGGTTTGGCTAAAGTGTGCTCCTCCCATCGCCACCCCTCCACGTTTCCATGGCGACAGGCAAGTGTTTTTTTCTCCAAAAAGTCGCTAATGCGTCAAGTGACTACTTTGACTGGAAAAATACGCCGGTCAGCCAGCACGAACTCAAATGCCTGAGCAAAAAGTCTGCGCGGCAGGCAGGCAGACGCCGTCTCTGTTGATTTCTCTTGAAACAAGATATCGGGCTCTGCCAGAAGCAAAGCCCCTCCAAAAATACGTTGAACTCGTAAGTGTTCCTCTCCACGGAAGTCTTTAGTAAAAGGCGAAAGGCTTGTGCGTAATGAAGAGAAACCAGAGTCGTATGGAAGTCAGAGGTCGGGGCCCGAGATGCACTCTGTTTACTCAAGGCCGGGTTCTCGCGGGTTGTCCCCGAACCCACTCGCCAAGTTTTCGGGGGCTGTGGGGAAAAAGTCACAGACAAACAGACACAGACCCACTATCCTGGTGAAGTATTTGTTCTTTTTTTGGTGAAAGACAGACAGACAGACAGACAGACAGACAGACAGACAGACAGACAGACAGTATCCTGGTGAATGCCAAACCAAATATCGTTTTTTTTTTTTTTTTTTTTTTAAGAAAAATGGAGGGAAAACGCTGGACCGCACAAAAAGCGCTTCGCCCTTCTTTCAGTTTGGAATATTTTTTTTTTTCCTCTCTTCTTCTGCTGGATGTTTTACCTACCTCCGTGTAGTTGTTTTCCTTGACAAGGGGAGAAAAGTGTTGCACCGTTCCCGGAGGTACTGCAATACCGGGTCGATGCGTGGAGCGGACGGAGCAAGCCCCATTTCCGACTCCCTGTTCGAAAAATCCATTTAATATGTAGTCCCCCAATGGGGGACGTATCAGATATTAAACTGATAAGAACAGATACTACACTTGATCTTAGCCAAAAGGCCGAGAAGCGATAACCCACAAATTGAACCCTGCACCCGCCGGGCACCCGGGGGTCTCGGGAGACCTCAGCGGTTTGGCTAAAGTGTGCTCCTCCCATCGCCACCCCTCCACGTTTCCATGGCGACAGGCAAGTGTTTTTTTCTCCAAAAAGTCGCTAATGCGTCAAGTGACTACTTTGACTGGAAAAATACGCCGGTCAGCCAGCACGAACTCAAATGCCTGAGCAAAAAGTCTGCGCGGCAGGCAGGCAGACGCCGTCTCTGTTGATTTCTCTTGAAACAAGATATCGGGCTCTGCCAGAAGCAAAGCCCCTCCAAAAATACGTTGAACTCGTAAGTGTTCCTCTCCACGGAAGTCTTTAGTAAAAGGCGAAAGGCTTGTGCGTAATGAAGAGAAACCAGAGTCGTATGGAAGTCAGAGGTCGGGGCCCGAGATGCACTCTGTTTACTCAAGGCCGGGTTCTCGCGGGTTGTCCCCGAACCCACTCGCCAAGTTTTCGGGGGCTGTGGGGAAAAAGTCACAGACAAACAGACACAGACCCACTATCCTGGTGAAGTATTTGTTCTTTTTTTGGTGAAAGACAGACAGACAGACAGACAGACAGACAGACAGACAGACAGACAGACAGACAGACAGACAGACAGACAGTATCCTGGTGAATGCCAAACCAAATATCGTTTTTTTTTTTTTTTTTTTTAAGAAAAATGGAGGGAAAACGCTGGACCGCACAAAAAGCGCTTCGCCCTTCTTTCAGTTTGGAATATTTTTTTTTTTCCTCTCTTCTTCTGCTGGATGTTTTACCTACCTCCGTGTAGTTGTTTTCCTTGACAAGGGGAGAAAAGTGTTGCACCGTTCCCGGAGGTACTGCAATACCGGGTCGATGCGTGGAGCGGACGGAGCAAGCCCCATTTCCGACTCCCTGTTCGAAAAATCCATTTAATATGTAGTCCCCCAATGGGGGACGTATCAGATATTAAACTGATAAGAACAGATACTACACTTGATCTTAGCCAAAAGGCCGAGAAGCGATAACCCACAAATTGAACCCTGCACCCGCCGGGCACCCGGGGGTCTCGGGAGACCTCAGCGGTTTGGCTAAAGTGTGCTCCTCCCATCGCCACCCCTCCACGTTTCCATGGCGACAGGCAAGTGTTTTTTTCTCCAAAAAGTCGCTAATGCGTCAAGTGACTACTTTGACTGGAAAAATACGCCGGTCAGCCAGCACGAACTCAAATGCCTGAGCAAAAAGTCTGCGCGGCAGGCAGGCAGACGCCGTCTCTGTTGATTTCTCTTGAAACAAGATATCGGGCTCTGCCAGAAGCAAAGCCCCTCCAAAAATACGTTGAACTCGTAAGTGTTCCTCTCCACGGAAGTCTTTAGTAAAAGGCGAAAGGCTTGTGCGTAATGAAGAGAAACCAGAGTCGTATGGAAGTCAGAGGTCGGGGCCCGAGATGCACTCTGTTTACTCAAGGCCGGGTTCTCGCGGGTTGTCCCCGAACCCACTCGCCAAGTTTTCGGGGGCTGTGGGGAAAAAGTCACAGACAAACAGACACAGACCCACTATCCTGGTGAAGTATTTGTTCTTTTTTTGGTGAAAGACAGACAGACAGACAGACAGACAGACAGACAGACAGACAGACAGACAGTATCCTGGTGAATGCCAAACCAAATATCGTTTTTTTTTTTTTTTTTTTTTTAAGAAAAATGGAGGGAAAACGCTGGACCGCACAAAAAGCGCTTCGCCCTTCTTTCAGTTTGGAATATTTTTTTTTTTCCTCTCTTCTTCTGCTGGATGTTTTACCTACCTCCGTGTAGTTGTTTTCCTTGACAAGGGGAGAAAAGTGTTGCACCGTTCCCGGAGGTACTGCAATACCGGGTCGATGCGTGGAGCGGACGGAGCAAGCCCCATTTCCGACTCCCTGTTCGAAAAATCCATTTAATATGTAGTCCCCCAATGGGGGACGTATCAGATATTAAACTGATAAGAACAGATACTACACTTGATCTTAGCCAAAAGGCCGAGAAGCGATAACCCACAAATTGAACCCTGCACCCGCCGGGCACCCGGGGGTCTCGGGAGACCTCAGCGGTTTGGCTAAAGTGTGCTCCTCCCATCGCCACCCCTCCACGTTTCCATGGCGACAGGCAAGTGTTTTTTTCTCCAAAAAGTCGCTAATGCGTCAAGTGACTACTTTGACTGGAAAAATACGCCGGTCAGCCAGCACGAACTCAAATGCCTGAGCAAAAAGTCTGCGCGGCAGGCAGGCAGACGCCGTCTCTGTTGATTTCTCTTGAAACAAGATATCGGGCTCTGCCAGAAGCAAAGCCCCTCCAAAAATACGTTGAACTCGTAAGTGTTCCTCTCCACGGAAGTCTTTAGTAAAAGGCGAAAGGCTTGTGCGTAATGAAGAGAAACCAGAGTCGTATGGAAGTCAGAGGTCGGGGCCCGAGATGCACTCTGTTTACTCAAGGCCGGGTTCTCGCGGGTTGTCCCCGAACCCACTCGCCAAGTTTTCGGGGGCTGTGGGGAAAAAGTCACAGACAAACAGACACAGACCCACTATCCTGGTGAAGTATTTGTTCTTTTTTTGGTGAAAGACAGACAGACAGACAGACAGACAGACAGACAGACAGACAGACAGACAGTATCCTGGTGAATGCCAAACCAAATATCGTTTTTTTTTTTTTTTTTTTTTTAAGAAAAATGGAGGGAAAACGCTGGACCGCACAAAAAGCGCTTCGCCCTTCTTTCAGTTTGGAATATTTTTTTTTTTCCTCTCTTCTTCTGCTGGATGTTTTACCTACCTCCGTGTAGTTGTTTTCCTTGACAAGGGGAGAAAAGTGTTGCACCGTTCCCGGAGGTACTGCAATACCGGGTCGATGCGTGGAGCGGACGGAGCAAGCCCCATTTCCGACTCCCTGTTCGAAAAATCCATTTAATATGTAGTCCCCCAATGGGGGACGTATCAGATATTAAACTGATAAGAACAGATACTACACTTGATCTTAGCCAAAAGGCCGAGAAGCGATAACCCACAAATTGAACCCTGCACCCGCCGGGCACCCGGGGGTCTCGGGAGACCTCAGCGGTTTGGCTAAAGTGTGCTCCTCCCATCGCCACCCCTCCACGTTTCCATGGCGACAGGCAAGTGTTTTTTTCTCCAAAAAGTCGCTAATGCGTCAAGTGACTACTTTGACTGGAAAAATACGCCGGTCAGCCAGCACGAACTCAAATGCCTGAGCAAAAAGTCTGCGCGGCAGGCAGGCAGACGCCGTCTCTGTTGATTTCTCTTGAAACAAGATATCGGGCTCTGCCAGAAGCAAAGCCCCTCCAAAAATACGTTGAACTCGTAAGTGTTCCTCTCCACGGAAGTCTTTAGTAAAAGGCGAAAGGCTTGTGCGTAATGAAGAGAAACCAGAGTCGTATGGAAGTCAGAGGTCGGGGCCCGAGATGCACTCTGTTTACTCAAGGCCGGGTTCTCGCGGGTTGTCCCCGAACCCACTCGCCAAGTTTTCGGGGGCTGTGGGGAAAAAGTCACAGACAAACAGACACAGACCCACTATCCTGGTGAAGTATTTGTTCTTTTTTTGGTGAAAGACAGACAGACAGACAGACAGACAGACAGACAGACAGACAGACAGACAGACAGACAGACAGACAGACAGTATCCTGGTGAATGCCAAACCAAATATCGTTTTTTTTTTTTTTTTTTTTAAGAAAAATGGAGGGAAAACGCTGGACCGCACAAAAAGCGCTTCGCCCTTCTTTCAGTTTGGAATATTTTTTTTTTTCCTCTCTTCTTCTGCTGGATGTTTTACCTACCTCCGTGTAGTTGTTTTCCTTGACAAGGGGAGAAAAGTGTTGCACCGTTCCCGGAGGTACTGCAATACCGGGTCGATGCGTGGAGCGGACGGAGCAAGCCCCATTTCCGACTCCCTGTTCGAAAAATCCATTTAATATGTAGTCCCCCAATGGGGGACGTATCAGATATTAAACTGATAAGAACAGATACTACACTTGATCTTAGCCAAAAGGCCGAGAAGCGATAACCCACAAATTGAACCCTGCACCCGCCGGGCACCCGGGGGTCTCGGGAGACCTCAGCGGTTTGGCTAAAGTGTGCTCCTCCCATCGCCACCCCTCCACGTTTCCATGGCGACAGGCAAGTGTTTTTTTCTCCAAAAAGTCGCTAATGCGTCAAGTGACTACTTTGACTGGAAAAATACGCCGGTCAGCCAGCACGAACTCAAATGCCTGAGCAAAAAGTCTGCGCGGCAGGCAGGCAGACGCCGTCTCTGTTGATTTCTCTTGAAACAAGATATCGGGCTCTGCCAGAAGCAAAGCCCCTCCAAAAATACGTTGAACTCGTAAGTGTTCCTCTCCACGGAAGTCTTTAGTAAAAGGCGAAAGGCTTGTGCGTAATGAAGAGAAACCAGAGTCGTATGGAAGTCAGAGGTCGGGGCCCGAGATGCACTCTGTTTACTCAAGGCCGGGTTCTCGCGGGTTGTCCCCGAACCCACTCGCCAAGTTTTCGGGGGCTGTGGGGAAAAAGTCACAGACAAACAGACACAGACCCACTATCCTGGTGAAGTATTTGTTCTTTTTTTGGTGAAAGACAGACAGACAGACAGACAGACAGACAGACAGACAGACAGACAGACAGTATCCTGGTGAATGCCAAACCAAATATCGTTTTTTTTTTTTTTTTTTTTTTAAGAAAAATGGAGGGAAAACGCTGGACCGCACAAAAAGCGCTTCGCCCTTCTTTCAGTTTGGAATATTTTTTTTTTTCCTCTCTTCTTCTGCTGGATGTTTTACCTACCTCCGTGTAGTTGTTTTCCTTGACAAGGGGAGAAAAGTGTTGCACCGTTCCCGGAGGTACTGCAATACCGGGTCGATGCGTGGAGCGGACGGAGCAAGCCCCATTTCCGACTCCCTGTTCGAAAAATCCATTTAATATGTAGTCCCCCAATGGGGGACGTATCAGATATTAAACTGATAAGAACAGATACTACACTTGATCTTAGCCAAAAGGCCGAGAAGCGATAACCCACAAATTGAACCCTGCACCCGCCGGGCACCCGGGGGTCTCGGGAGACCTCAGCGGTTTGGCTAAAGTGTGCTCCTCCCATCGCCACCCCTCCACGTTTCCATGGCGACAGGCAAGTGTTTTTTTCTCCAAAAAGTCGCTAATGCGTCAAGTGACTACTTTGACTGGAAAAATACGCCGGTCAGCCAGCACGAACTCAAATGCCTGAGCAAAAAGTCTGCGCGGCAGGCAGGCAGACGCCGTCTCTGTTGATTTCTCTTGAAACAAGATATCGGGCTCTGCCAGAAGCAAAGCCCCTCCAAAAATACGTTGAACTCGTAAGTGTTCCTCTCCACGGAAGTCTTTAGTAAAAGGCGAAAGGCTTGTGCGTAATGAAGAGAAACCAGAGTCGTATGGAAGTCAGAGGTCGGGGCCCGAGATGCACTCTGTTTACTCAAGGCCGGGTTCTCGCGGGTTGTCCCCGAACCCACTCGCCAAGTTTTCGGGGGCTGTGGGGAAAAAGTCACAGACAAACAGACACAGACCCACTATCCTGGTGAAGTATTTGTTCTTTTTTTGGTGAAAGACAGACAGACAGACAGACAGACAGACAGACAGACAGACAGACAGACAGTATCCTGGTGAATGCCAAACCAAATATCGTTTTTTTTTTTTTTTTTTTTTTAAGAAAAATGGAGGGAAAACGCTGGACCGCACAAAAAGCGCTTCGCCCTTCTTTCAGTTTGGAATATTTTTTTTTTTCCTCTCTTCTTCTGCTGGATGTTTTACCTACCTCCGTGTAGTTGTTTTCCTTGACAAGGGGAGAAAAGTGTTGCACCGTTCCCGGAGGTACTGCAATACCGGGTCGATGCGTGGAGCGGACGGAGCAAGCCCCATTTCCGACTCCCTGTTCGAAAAATCCATTTAATATGTAGTCCCCCAATGGGGGACGTATCAGATATTAAACTGATAAGAACAGATACTACACTTGATCTTAGCCAAAAGGCCGAGAAGCGATAACCCACAAATTGAACCCTGCACCCGCCGGGCACCCGGGGGTCTCGGGAGACCTCAGCGGTTTGGCTAAAGTGTGCTCCTCCCATCGCCACCCCTCCACGTTTCCATGGCGACAGGCAAGTGTTTTTTTCTCCAAAAAGTCGCTAATGCGTCAAGTGACTACTTTGACTGGAAAAATACGCCGGTCAGCCAGCACGAACTCAAATGCCTGAGCAAAAAGTCTGCGCGGCAGGCAGGCAGACGCCGTCTCTGTTGATTTCTCTTGAAACAAGATATCGGGCTCTGCCAGAAGCAAAGCCCCTCCAAAAATACGTTGAACTCGTAAGTGTTCCTCTCCACGGAAGTCTTTAGTAAAAGGCGAAAGGCTTGTGCGTAATGAAGAGAAACCAGAGTCGTATGGAAGTCAGAGGTCGGGGCCCGAGATGCACTCTGTTTACTCAAGGCCGGGTTCTCGCGGGTTGTCCCCGAACCCACTCGCCAAGTTTTCGGGGGCTGTGGGGAAAAAGTCACAGACAAACAGACACAGACCCACTATCCTGGTGAAGTATTTGTTCTTTTTTTGGTGAAAGACAGACAGACAGACAGACAGACAGACAGACAGACAGACAGACAGACAGTATCCTGGTGAATGCCAAACCAAATATCGTTTTTTTTTTTTTTTTTTTTTTAAGAAAAATGGAGGGAAAACGCTGGACCGCACAAAAAGCGCTTCGCCCTTCTTTCAGTTTGGAATATTTTTTTTTTTCCTCTCTTCTTCTGCTGGATGTTTTACCTACCTCCGTGTAGTTGTTTTCCTTGACAAGGGGAGAAAAGTGTTGCACCGTTCCCGGAGGTACTGCAATACCGGGTCGATGCGTGGAGCGGACGGAGCAAGCCCCATTTCCGACTCCCTGTTCGAAAAATCCATTTAATATGTAGTCCCCCAATGGGGGACGTATCAGATATTAAACTGATAAGAACAGATACTACACTTGATCTTAGCCAAAAGGCCGAGAAGCGATAACCCACAAATTGAACCCTGCACCCGCCGGGCACCCGGGGGTCTCGGGAGACCTCAGCGGTTTGGCTAAAGTGTGCTCCTCCCATCGCCACCCCTCCACGTTTCCATGGCGACAGGCAAGTGTTTTTTTCTCCAAAAAGTCGCTAATGCGTCAAGTGACTACTTTGACTGGAAAAATACGCCGGTCAGCCAGCACGAACTCAAATGCCTGAGCAAAAAGTCTGCGCGGCAGGCAGGCAGACGCCGTCTCTGTTGATTTCTCTTGAAACAAGATATCGGGCTCTGCCAGAAGCAAAGCCCCTCCAAAAATACGTTGAACTCGTAAGTGTTCCTCTCCACGGAAGTCTTTAGTAAAAGGCGAAAGGCTTGTGCGTAATGAAGAGAAACCAGAGTCGTATGGAAGTCAGAGGTCGGGGCCCGAGATGCACTCTGTTTACTCAAGGCCGGGTTCTCGCGGGTTGTCCCCGAACCCACTCGCCAAGTTTTCGGGGGCTGTGGGGAAAAAGTCACAGACAAACAGACACAGACCCACTATCCTGGTGAAGTATTTGTTCTTTTTTTGGTGACAGACAGACAGACAGACAGACAGACAGACAGACAGACAGACAGACAGACAGACAGACAGTATCCTGGTGAATGCCAAACCAAATATCGTTTTTTTTTTTTTTTTTTTTTTTAAGAAAAATGGAGGGAAAACGCTGGACCGCACAAAAAGCGCTTCGCCCTTCTTTCAGTTTGGAATATATTTTTTTTTCCTCTCTTCTTCTGCTGGATGTTTTACCTACCTCCGTGTAGTTGTTTTCCTTGACAAGGGGAGAAAAGTGTTGCACCGTTCCCGGAGGTACTGCAATACCGGGTCGATGCGTGGAGCGGACGGAGCAAGCCCCATTTCCGACTCCCTGTTCGAAAAATCCATTTAATATGTAGTCCCCCAATGGGGGACGTATCAGATATTAAACTGATAAGAACAGATACTACACTTGATCTTAGCCAAAAGGCCGAGAAGCGATAACCCACAAATTGAACCCTGCACCCGCCGGGCACCCGGGGGTCTCGGGAGACCTCAGCGGTTTGGCTAAAGTGTGCTCCTCCCATCGCCACCCCTCCACGTTTCCATGGCGACAGGCAAGTGTTTTTTTCTCCAAAAAGTCGCTAATGCGTCAAGTGACTACTTTGACTGGAAAAATACGCCGGTCAGCCAGCACGAACTCAAATGCCTGAGCAAAAAGTCTGCGCGGCAGGCAGGCAGACGCCGTCTCTGTTGATTTCTCTTGAAACAAGATATCGGGCTCTGCCAGAAGCAAAGCCCCTCCAAAAATACGTTGAACTCGTAAGTGTTCCTCTCCACGGAAGTCTTTAGTAAAAGGCGAAAGGCTTGTGCGTAATGAAGAGAAACCAGAGTCGTATGGAAGTCAGAGGTCGGGGCCCGAGATGCACTCTGTTTACTCAAGGCCGGGTTCTCGCGGGTTGTCCCCGAACCCACTCGCCAAGTTTTCGGGGGCTGTGGGGAAAAAGTCACAGACAAACAGACACAGACCCACTATCCTGGTGAAGTATTTGTTCTTTTTTTGGTGAAAGACAGACAGACAGACAGACAGACAGACAGACAGACAGACAGACAGACAGACAGACAGACAGTATCCTGGTGAATGCCAAACCAAATATCGTTTTTTTTTTTTTTTTTTTTTTTTTTTTTTTAAGAAAAATGGAGGGAAAACGCTGGACCGCACAAAAAGCGCTTCGCCCTTCTTTCAGTTTGGAATATATTTTTTTTTCCTCTCTTCTTCTGCTGGATGTTTTACCTACCTCCGTGTAGTTGTTTTCCTTGACAAGGGGAGAAAAGTGTTGCACCGTTCCCGGAGGTACTGCAATACCGGGTCGATGCGTGGAGCGGACGGAGCAAGCCCCATTTCCGACTCCCTGTTCGAAAAATCCATTTAATATGTAGTCCCCCAATGGGGGACGTATCAGATATTAAACTGATAAGAACAGATACTACACTTGATCTTAGCCAAAAGGCCGAGAAGCGATAACCCACAAATTGAACCCTGCACCCGCCGGGCACCCGGGGGTCTCGGGAGACCTCAGCGGTTTGGCTAAAGTGTGCTCCTCCCATCGCCACCCCTCCACGTTTCCATGGCGACAGGCAAGTGTTTTTTTCTCCAAAAAGTCGCTAATGCGTCAAGTGACTACTTTGACTGGAAAAATACGCCGGTCAGCCAGCACGAACTCAAATGCCTGAGCAAAAAGTCTGCGCGGCAGGCAGGCAGACGCCGTCTCTGTTGATTTCTCTTGAAACAAGATATCGGGCTCTGCCAGAAGCAAAGCCCCTCCAAAAATACGTTGAACTCGTAAGTGTTCCTCTCCACGGAAGTCTTTAGTAAAAGGCGAAAGGCTTGTGCGTAATGAAGAGAAACCAGAGTCGTATGGAAGTCAGAGGTCGGGGCCCGAGATGCACTCTGTTTACTCAAGGCCGGGTTCTCGCGGGTTGTCCCCGAACCCACTCGCCAAGTTTTCGGGGGCTGTGGGGAAAAAGTCACAGACAAACAGACACAGACCCACTATCCTGGTGAAGTATTTGTTCTTTTTTTGGTGAAGACAGACAGACAGACAGACAGACAGACAGACAGACAGACAGACAGACAGACAGACAGACAGACAGTATCCTGGTGAATGCCAAACCAAATATCGTTTTTTTTTTTTTTTTTTTTTAAGAAAAATGGAGGGAAAACGCTGGACCGCACAAAAAGCGCTTCGCCCTTCTTTCAGTTTGGAATATTTTTTTTTTTCCTCTCTTCTTCTGCTGGATGTTTTACCTACCTCCGTGTAGTTGTTTTCCTTGACAAGGGGAGAAAAGTGTTGCACCGTTCCCGGAGGTACTGCAATACCGGGTCGATGCGTGGAGCGGACGGAGCAAGCCCCATTTCCGACTCCCTGTTCGAAAAATCCATTTAATATGTAGTCCCCCAATGGGGGACGTATCAGATATTAAACTGATAAGAACAGATACTACACTTGATCTTAGCCAAAAGGCCGAGAAGCGATAACCCACAAATTGAACCCTGCACCCGCCGGGCACCCGGGGGTCTCGGGAGACCTCAGCGGTTTGGCTAAAGTGTGCTCCTCCCATCGCCACCCCTCCACGTTTCCATGGCGACAGGCAAGTGTTTTTTTCTCCAAAAAGTCGCTAATGCGTCAAGTGACTACTTTGACTGGAAAAATACGCCGGTCAGCCAGCACGAACTCAAATGCCTGAGCAAAAAGTCTGCGCGGCAGGCAGGCAGACGCCGTCTCTGTTGATTTCTCTTGAAACAAGATATCGGGCTCTGCCAGAAGCAAAGCCCCTCCAAAAATACGTTGAACTCGTAAGTGTTCCTCTCCACGGAAGTCTTTAGTAAAAGGCGAAAGGCTTGTGCGTAATGAAGAGAAACCAGAGTCGTATGGAAGTCAGAGGTCGGGGCCCGAGATGCACTCTGTTTACTCAAGGCCGGGTTCTCGCGGGTTGTCCCCGAACCCACTCGCCAAGTTTTCGGGGGCTGTGGGGAAAAAGTCACAGACAAACAGACACAGACCCACTATCCTGGTGAAGTATTTGTTCTTTTTTTGGTGAAAGACAGACAGACAGACAGACAGACAGACAGACAGACAGACAGACAGACAGTATCCTGGTGAATGCCAAACCAAATATCGTTTTTTTTTTTTTTTTTTTTTTAAGAAAAATGGAGGGAAAACGCTGGACCGCACAAAAAGCGCTTCGCCCTTCTTTCAGTTTGGAATATTTTTTTTTTTCCTCTCTTCTTCTGCTGGATGTTTTACCTACCTCCGTGTAGTTGTTTTCCTTGACAAGGGGAGAAAAGTGTTGCACCGTTCCCGGAGGTACTGCAATACCGGGTCGATGCGTGGAGCGGACGGAGCAAGCCCCATTTCCGACTCCCTGTTCGAAAAATCCATTTAATATGTAGTCCCCCAATGGGGGACGTATCAGATATTAAACTGATAAGAACAGATACTACACTTGATCTTAGCCAAAAGGCCGAGAAGCGATAACCCACAAATTGAACCCTGCACCCGCCGGGCACCCGGGGGTCTCGGGAGACCTCAGCGGTTTGGCTAAAGTGTGCTCCTCCCATCGCCACCCCTCCACGTTTCCATGGCGACAGGCAAGTGTTTTTTTCTCCAAAAAGTCGCTAATGCGTCAAGTGACTACTTTGACTGGAAAAATACGCCGGTCAGCCAGCACGAACTCAAATGCCTGAGCAAAAAGTCTGCGCGGCAGGCAGGCAGACGCCGTCTCTGTTGATTTCTCTTGAAACAAGATATCGGGCTCTGCCAGAAGCAAAGCCCCTCCAAAAATACGTTGAACTCGTAAGTGTTCCTCTCCACGGAAGTCTTTAGTAAAAGGCGAAAGGCTTGTGCGTAATGAAGAGAAACCAGAGTCGTATGGAAGTCAGAGGTCGGGGCCCGAGATGCACTCTGTTTACTCAAGGCCGGGTTCTCGCGGGTTGTCCCCGAACCCACTCGCCAAGTTTTCGGGGGCTGTGGGGAAAAAGTCACAGACAAACAGACACAGACCCACTATCCTGGTGAAGTATTTGTTCTTTTTTTGGTGAAAGACAGACAGACAGACAGACAGACAGACAGACAGACAGACAGACAGACAGTATCCTGGTGAATGCCAAACCAAATATCGTTTTTTTTTTTTTTTTTTTTTTAAGAAAAATGGAGGGAAAACGCTGGACCGCACAAAAAGCGCTTCGCCCTTCTTTCAGTTTGGAATATTTTTTTTTTTCCTCTCTTCTTCTGCTGGATGTTTTACCTACCTCCGTGTAGTTGTTTTCCTTGACAAGGGGAGAAAAGTGTTGCACCGTTCCCGGAGGTACTGCAATACCGGGTCGATGCGTGGAGCGGACGGAGCAAGCCCCATTTCCGACTCCCTGTTCGAAAAATCCATTTAATATGTAGTCCCCCAATGGGGGACGTATCAGATATTAAACTGATAAGAACAGATACTACACTTGATCTTAGCCAAAAGGCCGAGAAGCGATAACCCACAAATTGAACCCTGCACCCGCCGGGCACCCGGGGGTCTCGGGAGACCTCAGCGGTTTGGCTAAAGTGTGCTCCTCCCATCGCCACCCCTCCACGTTTCCATGGCGACAGGCAAGTGTTTTTTTCTCCAAAAAGTCGCTAATGCGTCAAGTGACTACTTTGACTGGAAAAATACGCCGGTCAGCCAGCACGAACTCAAATGCCTGAGCAAAAAGTCTGCGCGGCAGGCAGGCAGACGCCGTCTCTGTTGATTTCTCTTGAAACAAGATATCGGGCTCTGCCAGAAGCAAAGCCCCTCCAAAAATACGTTGAACTCGTAAGTGTTCCTCTCCACGGAAGTCTTTAGTAAAAGGCGAAAGGCTTGTGCGTAATGAAGAGAAACCAGAGTCGTATGGAAGTCAGAGGTCGGGGCCCGAGATGCACTCTGTTTACTCAAGGCCGGGTTCTCGCGGGTTGTCCCCGAACCCACTCGCCAAGTTTTCGGGGGCTGTGGGGAAAAAGTCACAGACAAACAGACACAGACCCACTATCCTGGTGAAGTATTTGTTCTTTTTTTGGTGAAAGACAGACAGACAGACAGACAGACAGACAGACAGACAGACAGACAGACAGTATCCTGGTGAATGCCAAACCAAATATCGTTTTTTTTTTTTTTTTTTTTTTAAGAAAAATGGAGGGAAAACGCTGGACCGCACAAAAAGCGCTTCGCCCTTCTTTCAGTTTGGAATATTTTTTTTTTTCCTCTCTTCTTCTGCTGGATGTTTTACCTACCTCCGTGTAGTTGTTTTCCTTGACAAGGGGAGAAAAGTGTTGCACCGTTCCCGGAGGTACTGCAATACCGGGTCGATGCGTGGAGCGGACGGAGCAAGCCCCATTTCCGACTCCCTGTTCGAAAAATCCATTTAATATGTAGTCCCCCAATGGGGGACGTATCAGATATTAAACTGATAAGAACAGATACTACACTTGATCTTAGCCAAAAGGCCGAGAAGCGATAACCCACAAATTGAACCCTGCACCCGCCGGGCACCCGGGGGTCTCGGGAGACCTCAGCGGTTTGGCTAAAGTGTGCTCCTCCCATCGCCACCCCTCCACGTTTCCATGGCGACAGGCAAGTGTTTTTTTCTCCAAAAAGTCGCTAATGCGTCAAGTGACTACTTTGACTGGAAAAATACGCCGGTCAGCCAGCACGAACTCAAATGCCTGAGCAAAAAGTCTGCGCGGCAGGCAGGCAGACGCCGTCTCTGTTGATTTCTCTTGAAACAAGATATCGGGCTCTGCCAGAAGCAAAGCCCCTCCAAAAATACGTTGAACTCGTAAGTGTTCCTCTCCACGGAAGTCTTTAGTAAAAGGCGAAAGGCTTGTGCGTAATGAAGAGAAACCAGAGTCGTATGGAAGTCAGAGGTCGGGGCCCGAGATGCACTCTGTTTACTCAAGGCCGGGTTCTCGCGGGTTGTCCCCGAACCCACTCGCCAAGTTTTCGGGGGCTGTGGGGAAAAAGTCACAGACAAACAGACACAGACCCACTATCCTGGTGAAGTATTTGTTCTTTTTTTGGTGAAAGACAGACAGACAGACAGACAGACAGACAGACAGACAGACAGACAGACAGTATCCTGGTGAATGCCAAACCAAATATCGTTTTTTTTTTTTTTTTTTTTTTAAGAAAAATGGAGGGAAAACGCTGGACCGCACAAAAAGCGCTTCGCCCTTCTTTCAGTTTGGAATATTTTTTTTTTTCCTCTCTTCTTCTGCTGGATGTTTTACCTACCTCCGTGTAGTTGTTTTCCTTGACAAGGGGAGAAAAGTGTTGCACCGTTCCCGGAGGTACTGCAATACCGGGTCGATGCGTGGAGCGGACGGAGCAAGCCCCATTTCCGACTCCCTGTTCGAAAAATCCATTTAATATGTAGTCCCCCAATGGGGGACGTATCAGATATTAAACTGATAAGAACAGATACTACACTTGATCTTAGCCAAAAGGCCGAGAAGCGATAACCCACAAATTGAACCCTGCACCCGCCGGGCACCCGGGGGTCTCGGGAGACCTCAGCGGTTTGGCTAAAGTGTGCTCCTCCCATCGCCACCCCTCCACGTTTCCATGGCGACAGGCAAGTGTTTTTTTCTCCAAAAAGTCGCTAATGCGTCAAGTGACTACTTTGACTGGAAAAATACGCCGGTCAGCCAGCACGAACTCAAATGCCTGAGCAAAAAGTCTGCGCGGCAGGCAGGCAGACGCCGTCTCTGTTGATTTCTCTTGAAACAAGATATCGGGCTCTGCCAGAAGCAAAGCCCCTCCAAAAATACGTTGAACTCGTAAGTGTTCCTCTCCACGGAAGTCTTTAGTAAAAGGCGAAAGGCTTGTGCGTAATGAAGAGAAACCAGAGTCGTATGGAAGTCAGAGGTCGGGGCCCGAGATGCACTCTGTTTACTCAAGGCCGGGTTCTCGCGGGTTGTCCCCGAACCCACTCGCCAAGTTTTCGGGGGCTGTGGGGAAAAAGTCACAGACAAACAGACACAGACCCACTATCCTGGTGAAGTATTTGTTCTTTTTTTGGTGAAAGACAGACAGACAGACAGACAGACAGACAGACAGACAGACAGACAGACAGACAGACAGACAGTATCCTGGTGAATGCCAAACCAAATATCGTTTTTTTTTTTTTTTTTTTTTTTTTTTTTTTTAAGAAAAATGGAGGGAAAACGCTGGACCGCACAAAAAGCGCTTCGCCCTTCTTTCAGTTTGGAATATATTTTTTTTTCCTCTCTTCTTCTGCTGGATGTTTTACCTACCTCCGTGTAGTTGTTTTCCTTGACAAGGGGAGAAAAGTGTTGCACCGTTCCCGGAGGTACTGCAATACCGGGTCGATGCGTGGAGCGGACGGAGCAAGCCCCATTTCCGACTCCCTGTTCGAAAAATCCATTTAATATGTAGTCCCCCAATGGGGGACGTATCAGATATTAAACTGATAAGAACAGATACTACACTTGATCTTAGCCAAAAGGCCGAGAAGCGATAACCCACAAATTGAACCCTGCACCCGCCGGGCACCCGGGGGTCTCGGGAGACCTCAGCGGTTTGGCTAAAGTGTGCTCCTCCCATCGCCACCCCTCCACGTTTCCATGGCGACAGGCAAGTGTTTTTTTCTCCAAAAAGTCGCTAATGCGTCAAGTGACTACTTTGACTGGAAAAATACGCCGGTCAGCCAGCACGAACTCAAATGCCTGAGCAAAAAGTCTGCGCGGCAGGCAGGCAGACGCCGTCTCTGTTGATTTCTCTTGAAACAAGATATCGGGCTCTGCCAGAAGCAAAGCCCCTCCAAAAATACGTTGAACTCGTAAGTGTTCCTCTCCACGGAAGTCTTTAGTAAAAGGCGAAAGGCTTGTGCGTAATGAAGAGAAACCAGAGTCGTATGGAAGTCAGAGGTCGGGGCCCGAGATGCACTCTGTTTACTCAAGGCCGGGTTCTCGCGGGTTGTCCCCGAACCCACTCGCCAAGTTTTCGGGGGCTGTGGGGAAAAAGTCACAGACAAACAGACACAGACCCACTATCCTGGTGAAGTATTTGTTCTTTTTTTGGTGAAAGACAGACAGACAGACAGACAGACAGACAGACAGACAGACAGACAGACAGTATCCTGGTGAATGCCAAACCAAATATCGTTTTTTTTTTTTTTTTTTTTTTAAGAAAAATGGAGGGAAAACGCTGGACCGCACAAAAAGCGCTTCGCCCTTCTTTCAGTTTGGAATATTTTTTTTTTTCCTCTCTTCTTCTGCTGGATGTTTTACCTACCTCCGTGTAGTTGTTTTCCTTGACAAGGGGAGAAAAGTGTTGCACCGTTCCCGGAGGTACTGCAATACCGGGTCGATGCGTGGAGCGGACGGAGCAAGCCCCATTTCCGACTCCCTGTTCGAAAAATCCATTTAATATGTAGTCCCCCAATGGGGGACGTATCAGATATTAAACTGATAAGAACAGATACTACACTTGATCTTAGCCAAAAGGCCGAGAAGCGATAACCCACAAATTGAACCCTGCACCCGCCGGGCACCCGGGGGTCTCGGGAGACCTCAGCGGTTTGGCTAAAGTGTGCTCCTCCCATCGCCACCCCTCCACGTTTCCATGGCGACAGGCAAGTGTTTTTTTCTCCAAAAAGTCGCTAATGCGTCAAGTGACTACTTTGACTGGAAAAATACGCCGGTCAGCCAGCACGAACTCAAATGCCTGAGCAAAAAGTCTGCGCGGCAGGCAGGCAGACGCCGTCTCTGTTGATTTCTCTTGAAACAAGATATCGGGCTCTGCCAGAAGCAAAGCCCCTCCAAAAATACGTTGAACTCGTAAGTGTTCCTCTCCACGGAAGTCTTTAGTAAAAGGCGAAAGGCTTGTGCGTAATGAAGAGAAACCAGAGTCGTATGGAAGTCAGAGGTCGGGGCCCGAGATGCACTCTGTTTACTCAAGGCCGGGTTCTCGCGGGTTGTCCCCGAACCCACTCGCCAAGTTTTCGGGGGCTGTGGGGAAAAAGTCACAGACAAACAGACACAGACCCACTATCCTGGTGAAGTATTTGTTCTTTTTTTGGTGAAAGACAGACAGACAGACAGACAGACAGACAGACAGACAGACAGACAGACAGACAGACAGACAGTATCCTGGTGAATGCCAAACCAAATATCGTTTTTTTTTTTTTTTTTTTAAGAAAAATGGAGGGAAAACGCTGGACCGCACAAAAAGCGCTTCGCCCTTCTTTCAGTTTGGAATATTTTTTTTTTTCCTCTCTTCTTCTGCTGGATGTTTTACCTACCTCCGTGTAGTTGTTTTCCTTGACAAGGGGAGAAAAGTGTTGCACCGTTCCCGGAGGTACTGCAATACCGGGTCGATGCGTGGAGCGGACGGAGCAAGCCCCATTTCCGACTCCCTGTTCGAAAAATCCATTTAATATGTAGTCCCCCAATGGGGGACGTATCAGATATTAAACTGATAAGAACAGATACTACACTTGATCTTAGCCAAAAGGCCGAGAAGCGATAACCCACAAATTGAACCCTGCACCCGCCGGGCACCCGGGGGTCTCGGGAGACCTCAGCGGTTTGGCTAAAGTGTGCTCCTCCCATCGCCACCCCTCCACGTTTCCATGGCGACAGGCAAGTGTTTTTTTCTCCAAAAAGTCGCTAATGCGTCAAGTGACTACTTTGACTGGAAAAATACGCCGGTCAGCCAGCACGAACTCAAATGCCTGAGCAAAAAGTCTGCGCGGCAGGCAGGCAGACGCCGTCTCTGTTGATTTCTCTTGAAACAAGATATCGGGCTCTGCCAGAAGCAAAGCCCCTCCAAAAATACGTTGAACTCGTAAGTGTTCCTCTCCACGGAAGTCTTTAGTAAAAGGCGAAAGGCTTGTGCGTAATGAAGAGAAACCAGAGTCGTATGGAAGTCAGAGGTCGGGGCCCGAGATGCACTCTGTTTACTCAAGGCCGGGTTCTCGCGGGTTGTCCCCGAACCCACTCGCCAAGTTTTCGGGGGCTGTGGGGAAAAAGTCACAGACAAACAGACACAGACCCACTATCCTGGTGAAGTATTTGTTCTTTTTTTGGTGAAAGACAGACAGACAGACAGACAGACAGACAGACAGACAGACAGACAGACAGTATCCTGGTGAATGCCAAACCAAATATCGTTTTTTTTTTTTTTTTTTTTTTAAGAAAAATGGAGGGAAAACGCTGGACCGCACAAAAAGCGCTTCGCCCTTCTTTCAGTTTGGAATATTTTTTTTTTTCCTCTCTTCTTCTGCTGGATGTTTTACCTACCTCCGTGTAGTTGTTTTCCTTGACAAGGGGAGAAAAGTGTTGCACCGTTCCCGGAGGTACTGCAATACCGGGTCGATGCGTGGAGCGGACGGAGCAAGCCCCATTTCCGACTCCCTGTTCGAAAAATCCATTTAATATGTAGTCCCCCAATGGGGGACGTATCAGATATTAAACTGATAAGAACAGATACTACACTTGATCTTAGCCAAAAGGCCGAGAAGCGATAACCCACAAATTGAACCCTGCACCCGCCGGGCACCCGGGGGTCTCGGGAGACCTCAGCGGTTTGGCTAAAGTGTGCTCCTCCCATCGCCACCCCTCCACGTTTCCATGGCGACAGGCAAGTGTTTTTTTCTCCAAAAAGTCGCTAATGCGTCAAGTGACTACTTTGACTGGAAAAATACGCCGGTCAGCCAGCACGAACTCAAATGCCTGAGCAAAAAGTCTGCGCGGCAGGCAGGCAGACGCCGTCTCTGTTGATTTCTCTTGAAACAAGATATCGGGCTCTGCCAGAAGCAAAGCCCCTCCAAAAATACGTTGAACTCGTAAGTGTTCCTCTCCACGGAAGTCTTTAGTAAAAGGCGAAAGGCTTGTGCGTAATGAAGAGAAACCAGAGTCGTATGGAAGTCAGAGGTCGGGGCCCGAGATGCACTCTGTTTACTCAAGGCCGGGTTCTCGCGGGTTGTCCCCGAACCCACTCGCCAAGTTTTCGGGGGCTGTGGGGAAAAAGTCACAGACAAACAGACACAGACCCACTATCCTGGTGAAGTATTTGTTCTTTTTTTGGTGAAAGACAGACAGACAGACAGACAGACAGACAGACAGACAGACAGACAGACAGACAGACAGACAGTATCCTGGTGAATGCCAAACCAAATATCGTTTTTTTTTTTTTTTTTTTTTTTTTTTTTTTTAAGAAAAATGGAGGGAAAACGCTGGACCGCACAAAAAGCGCTTCGCCCTTCTTTCAGTTTGGAATATATTTTTTTTTCCTCTCTTCTTCTGCTGGATGTTTTACCTACCTCCGTGTAGTTGTTTTCCTTGACAAGGGGAGAAAAGTGTTGCACCGTTCCCGGAGGTACTGCAATACCGGGTCGATGCGTGGAGCGGACGGAGCAAGCCCCATTTCCGACTCCCTGTTCGAAAAATCCATTTAATATGTAGTCCCCCAATGGGGGACGTATCAGATATTAAACTGATAAGAACAGATACTACACTTGATCTTAGCCAAAAGGCCGAGAAGCGATAACCCACAAATTGAACCCTGCACCCGCCGGGCACCCGGGGGTCTCGGGAGACCTCAGCGGTTTGGCTAAAGTGTGCTCCTCCCATCGCCACCCCTCCACGTTTCCATGGCGACAGGCAAGTGTTTTTTTCTCCAAAAAGTCGCTAATGCGTCAAGTGACTACTTTGACTGGAAAAATACGCCGGTCAGCCAGCACGAACTCAAATGCCTGAGCAAAAAGTCTGCGCGGCAGGCAGGCAGACGCCGTCTCTGTTGATTTCTCTTGAAACAAGATATCGGGCTCTGCCAGAAGCAAAGCCCCTCCAAAAATACGTTGAACTCGTAAGTGTTCCTCTCCACGGAAGTCTTTAGTAAAAGGCGAAAGGCTTGTGCGTAATGAAGAGAAACCAGAGTCGTATGGAAGTCAGAGGTCGGGGCCCGAGATGCACTCTGTTTACTCAAGGCCGGGTTCTCGCGGGTTGTCCCCGAACCCACTCGCCAAGTTTTCGGGGGCTGTGGGGAAAAAGTCACAGACAAACAGACACAGACCCACTATCCTGGTGAAGTATTTGTTCTTTTTTTGGTGAAAGACAGACAGACAGACAGACAGACAGACAGACAGACAGACAGACAGACAGTATCCTGGTGAATGCCAAACCAAATATCGTTTTTTTTTTTTTTTTTTTTTTAAGAAAAATGGAGGGAAAACGCTGGACCGCACAAAAAGCGCTTCGCCCTTCTTTCAGTTTGGAATATATTTTTTTTTCCTCTCTTCTTCTGCTGGATGTTTTACCTACCTCCGTGTAGTTGTTTTCCTTGACAAGGGGAGAAAAGTGTTGCACCGTTCCCGGAGGTACTGCAATACCGGGTCGATGCGTGGAGCGGACGGAGCAAGCCCCATTTCCGACTCCCTGTTCGAAAAATCCATTTAATATGTAGTCCCCCAATGGGGGACGTATCAGATATTAAACTGATAAGAACAGATACTACACTTGATCTTAGCCAAAAGGCCGAGAAGCGATAACCCACAAATTGAACCCTGCACCCGCCGGGCACCCGGGGGTCTCGGGAGACCTCAGCGGTTTGGCTAAAGTGTGCTCCTCCCATCGCCACCCCTCCACGTTTCCATGGCGACAGGCAAGTGTTTTTTTCTCCAAAAAGTCGCTAATGCGTCAAGTGACTACTTTGACTGGAAAAATACGCCGGTCAGCCAGCACGAACTCAAATGCCTGAGCAAAAAGTCTGCGCGGCAGGCAGGCAGACGCCGTCTCTGTTGATTTCTCTTGAAACAAGATATCGGGCTCTGCCAGAAGCAAAGCCCCTCCAAAAATACGTTGAACTCGTAAGTGTTCCTCTCCACGGAAGTCTTTAGTAAAAGGCGAAAGGCTTGTGCGTAATGAAGAGAAACCAGAGTCGTATGGAAGTCAGAGGTCGGGGCCCGAGATGCACTCTGTTTACTCAAGGCCGGGTTCTCGCGGGTTGTCCCCGAACCCACTCGCCAAGTTTTCGGGGGCTGTGGGGAAAAAGTCACAGACAAACAGACACAGACCCACTATCCTGGTGAAGTATTTGTTCTTTTTTTGGTGAAGACAGACAGACAGACAGACAGACAGACAGACAGACAGACAGACAGACAGACAGTATCCTGGTGAATGCCAAACCAAATATCGTTTTTTTTTTTTTTTTTTTTTTTAAGAAAAATGGAGGGAAAACGCTGGACCGCACAAAAAGCGCTTCGCCCTTCTTTCAGTTTGGAATATTTTTTTTTTTCCTCTCTTCTTCTGCTGGATGTTTTACCTACCTCCGTGTAGTTGTTTTCCTTGACAAGGGGAGAAAAGTGTTGCACCGTTCCCGGAGGTACTGCAATACCGGGTCGATGCGTGGAGCGGACGGAGCAAGCCCCATTTCCGACTCCCTGTTCGAAAAATCCATTTAATATGTAGTCCCCCAATGGGGGACGTATCAGATATTAAACTGATAAGAACAGATACTACACTTGATCTTAGCCAAAAGGCCGAGAAGCGATAACCCACAAATTGAACCCTGCACCCGCCGGGCACCCGGGGGTCTCGGGAGACCTCAGCGGTTTGGCTAAAGTGTGCTCCTCCCATCGCCACCCCTCCACGTTTCCATGGCGACAGGCAAGTGTTTTTTTCTCCAAAAAGTCGCTAATGCGTCAAGTGACTACTTTGACTGGAAAAATACGCCGGTCAGCCAGCACGAACTCAAATGCCTGAGCAAAAAGTCTGCGCGGCAGGCAGGCAGACGCCGTCTCTGTTGATTTCTCTTGAAACAAGATATCGGGCTCTGCCAGAAGCAAAGCCCCTCCAAAAATACGTTGAACTCGTAAGTGTTCCTCTCCACGGAAGTCTTTAGTAAAAGGCGAAAGGCTTGTGCGTAATGAAGAGAAACCAGAGTCGTATGGAAGTCAGAGGTCGGGGCCCGAGATGCACTCTGTTTACTCAAGGCCGGGTTCTCGCGGGTTGTCCCCGAACCCACTCGCCAAGTTTTCGGGGGCTGTGGGGAAAAAGTCACAGACAAACAGACACAGACCCACTATCCTGGTGAAGTATTTGTTCTTTTTTTGGTGAAAGACAGACAGACAGACAGACAGACAGACAGACAGACAGACAGACAGACAGTATCCTGGTGAATGCCAAACCAAATATCGTTTTTTTTTTTTTTTTTTTTTTTTTAAGAAAAATGGAGGGAAAACGCTGGACCGCACAAAAAGCGCTTCGCCCTTCTTTCAGTTTGGAATATTTTTTTTTTTCCTCTCTTCTTCTGCTGGATGTTTTACCTACCTCCGTGTAGTTGTTTTCCTTGACAAGGGGAGAAAAGTGTTGCACCGTTCCCGGAGGTACTGCAATACCGGGTCGATGCGTGGAGCGGACGGAGCAAGCCCCATTTCCGACTCCCTGTTCGAAAAATCCATTTAATATGTAGTCCCCCAATGGGGGACGTATCAGATATTAAACTGATAAGAACAGATACTACACTTGATCTTAGCCAAAAGGCCGAGAAGCGATAACCCACAAATTGAACCCTGCACCCGCCGGGCACCCGGGGGTCTCGGGAGACCTCAGCGGTTTGGCTAAAGTGTGCTCCTCCCATCGCCACCCCTCCACGTTTCCATGGCGACAGGCAAGTGTTTTTTTCTCCAAAAAGTCGCTAATGCGTCAAGTGACTACTTTGACTGGAAAAATACGCCGGTCAGCCAGCACGAACTCAAATGCCTGAGCAAAAAGTCTGCGCGGCAGGCAGGCAGACGCCGTCTCTGTTGATTTCTCTTGAAACAAGATATCGGGCTCTGCCAGAAGCAAAGCCCCTCCAAAAATACGTTGAACTCGTAAGTGTTCCTCTCCACGGAAGTCTTTAGTAAAAGGCGAAAGGCTTGTGCGTAATGAAGAGAAACCAGAGTCGTATGGAAGTCAGAGGTCGGGGCCCGAGATGCACTCTGTTTACTCAAGGCCGGGTTCTCGCGGGTTGTCCCCGAACCCACTCGCCAAGTTTTCGGGGGCTGTGGGGAAAAAGTCACAGACAAACAGACACAGACCCACTATCCTGGTGAAGTATTTGTTCTTTTTTTGGTGAAAGACAGACAGACAGACAGACAGACAGACAGACAGACAGACAGACAGACAGTATCCTGGTGAATGCCAAACCAAATATCGTTTTTTTTTTTTTTTTTTTTTTTTTTTTTTAAGAAAAATGGAGGGAAAACGCTGGACCGCACAAAAAGCGCTTCGCCCTTCTTTCAGTTTGGAATATTTTTTTTTTTCCTCTCTTCTTCTGCTGGATGTTTTACCTACCTCCGTGTAGTTGTTTTCCTTGACAAGGGGAGAAAAGTGTTGCACCGTTCCCGGAGGTACTGCAATACCGGGTCGATGCGTGGAGCGGACGGAGCAAGCCCCATTTCCGACTCCCTGTTCGAAAAATCCATTTAATATGTAGTCCCCCAATGGGGGACGTATCAGATATTAAACTGATAAGAACAGATACTACACTTGATCTTAGCCAAAAGGCCGAGAAGCGATAACCCACAAATTGAACCCTGCACCCGCCGGGCACCCGGGGGTCTCGGGAGACCTCAGCGGTTTGGCTAAAGTGTGCTCCTCCCATCGCCACCCCTCCACGTTTCCATGGCGACAGGCAAGTGTTTTTTTCTCCAAAAAGTCGCTAATGCGTCAAGTGACTACTTTGACTGGAAAAATACGCCGGTCAGCCAGCACGAACTCAAATGCCTGAGCAAAAAGTCTGCGCGGCAGGCAGGCAGACGCCGTCTCTGTTGATTTCTCTTGAAACAAGATATCGGGCTCTGCCAGAAGCAAAGCCCCTCCAAAAATACGTTGAACTCGTAAGTGTTCCTCTCCACGGAAGTCTTTAGTAAAAGGCGAAAGGCTTGTGCGTAATGAAGAGAAACCAGAGTCGTATGGAAGTCAGAGGTCGGGGCCCGAGATGCACTCTGTTTACTCAAGGCCGGGTTCTCGCGGGTTGTCCCCGAACCCACTCGCCAAGTTTTCGGGGGCTGTGGGGAAAAAGTCACAGACAAACAGACACAGACCCACTATCCTGGTGAAGTATTTGTTCTTTTTTTGGTGAAAGACAGACAGACAGACAGACAGACAGACAGACAGACAGACAGACAGACAGTATCCTGGTGAATGCCAAACCAAATATCGTTTTTTTTTTTTTTTTTTTTTTTTTTAAGAAAAATGGAGGGAAAACGCTGGACCGCACAAAAAGCGCTTCGCCCTTCTTTCAGTTTGGAATATTTTTTTTTTTCCTCTCTTCTTCTGCTGGATGTTTTACCTACCTCCGTGTAGTTGTTTTCCTTGACAAGGGGAGAAAAGTGTTGCACCGTTCCCGGAGGTACTGCAATACCGGGTCGATGCGTGGAGCGGACGGAGCAAGCCCCATTTCCGACTCCCTGTTCGAAAAATCCATTTAATATGTAGTCCCCCAATGGGGGACGTATCAGATATTAAACTGATAAGAACAGATACTACACTTGATCTTAGCCAAAAGGCCGAGAAGCGATAACCCACAAATTGAACCCTGCACCCGCCGGGCACCCGGGGGTCTCGGGAGACCTCAGCGGTTTGGCTAAAGTGTGCTCCTCCCATCGCCACCCCTCCACGTTTCCATGGCGACAGGCAAGTGTTTTTTTCTCCAAAAAGTCGCTAATGCGTCAAGTGACTACTTTGACTGGAAAAATACGCCGGTCAGCCAGCACGAACTCAAATGCCTGAGCAAAAAGTCTGCGCGGCAGGCAGGCAGACGCCGTCTCTGTTGATTTCTCTTGAAACAAGATATCGGGCTCTGCCAGAAGCAAAGCCCCTCCAAAAATACGTTGAACTCGTAAGTGTTCCTCTCCACGGAAGTCTTTAGTAAAAGGCGAAAGGCTTGTGCGTAATGAAGAGAAACCAGAGTCGTATGGAAGTCAGAGGTCGGGGCCCGAGATGCACTCTGTTTACTCAAGGCCGGGTTCTCGCGGGTTGTCCCCGAACCCACTCGCCAAGTTTTCGGGGGCTGTGGGGAAAAAGTCACAGACAAACAGACACAGACCCACTATCCTGGTGAAGTATTTGTTCTTTTTTTGGTGAAAGACAGACAGACAGACAGACAGACAGACAGACAGACAGACAGACAGACAGTATCCTGGTGAATGCCAAACCAAATATCGTTTTTTTTTTTTTTTTTTTTTTTTTAAGAAAAATGGAGGGAAAACGCTGGACCGCACAAAAAGCGCTTCGCCCTTCTTTCAGTTTGGAATATTTTTTTTTTTCCTCTCTTCTTCTGCTGGATGTTTTACCTACCTCCGTGTAGTTGTTTTCCTTGACAAGGGGAGAAAAGTGTTGCACCGTTCCCGGAGGTACTGCAATACCGGGTCGATGCGTGGAGCGGACGGAGCAAGCCCCATTTCCGACTCCCTGTTCGAAAAATCCATTTAATATGTAGTCCCCCAATGGGGGACGTATCAGATATTAAACTGATAAGAACAGATACTACACTTGATCTTAGCCAAAAGGCCGAGAAGCGATAACCCACAAATTGAACCCTGCACCCGCCGGGCACCCGGGGGTCTCGGGAGACCTCAGCGGTTTGGCTAAAGTGTGCTCCTCCCATCGCCACCCCTCCACGTTTCCATGGCGACAGGCAAGTGTTTTTTTCTCCAAAAAGTCGCTAATGCGTCAAGTGACTACTTTGACTGGAAAAATACGCCGGTCAGCCAGCACGAACTCAAATGCCTGAGCAAAAAGTCTGCGCGGCAGGCAGGCAGACGCCGTCTCTGTTGATTTCTCTTGAAACAAGATATCGGGCTCTGCCAGAAGCAAAGCCCCTCCAAAAATACGTTGAACTCGTAAGTGTTCCTCTCCACGGAAGTCTTTAGTAAAAGGCGAAAGGCTTGTGCGTAATGAAGAGAAACCAGAGTCGTATGGAAGTCAGAGGTCGGGGCCCGAGATGCACTCTGTTTACTCAAGGCCGGGTTCTCGCGGGTTGTCCCCGAACCCACTCGCCAAGTTTTCGGGGGCTGTGGGGAAAAAGTCACAGACAAACAGACACAGACCCACTATCCTGGTGAAGTATTTGTTCTTTTTTTGGTGAAAGACAGACAGACAGACAGACAGACAGACAGACAGACAGACAGACAGACAGTATCCTGGTGAATGCCAAACCAAATATCGTTTTTTTTTTTTTTTTTTTTTTTTTTAAGAAAAATGGAGGGAAAACGCTGGACCGCACAAAAAGCGCTTCGCCCTTCTTTCAGTTTGGAATATTTTTTTTTTTCCTCTCTTCTTCTGCTGGATGTTTTACCTACCTCCGTGTAGTTGTTTTCCTTGACAAGGGGAGAAAAGTGTTGCACCGTTCCCGGAGGTACTGCAATACCGGGTCGATGCGTGGAGCGGACGGAGCAAGCCCCATTTCCGACTCCCTGTTCGAAAAATCCATTTAATATGTAGTCCCCCAATGGGGGACGTATCAGATATTAAACTGATAAGAACAGATACTACACTTGATCTTAGCCAAAAGGCCGAGAAGCGATAACCCACAAATTGAACCCTGCACCCGCCGGGCACCCGGGGGTCTCGGGAGACCTCAGCGGTTTGGCTAAAGTGTGCTCCTCCCATCGCCACCCCTCCACGTTTCCATGGCGACAGGCAAGTGTTTTTTTCTCCAAAAAGTCGCTAATGCGTCAAGTGACTACTTTGACTGGAAAAATACGCCGGTCAGCCAGCACGAACTCAAATGCCTGAGCAAAAAGTCTGCGCGGCAGGCAGGCAGACGCCGTCTCTGTTGATTTCTCTTGAAACAAGATATCGGGCTCTGCCAGAAGCAAAGCCCCTCCAAAAATACGTTGAACTCGTAAGTGTTCCTCTCCACGGAAGTCTTTAGTAAAAGGCGAAAGGCTTGTGCGTAATGAAGAGAAACCAGAGTCGTATGGAAGTCAGAGGTCGGGGCCCGAGATGCACTCTGTTTACTCAAGGCCGGGTTCTCGCGGGTTGTCCCCGAACCCACTCGCCAAGTTTTCGGGGGCTGTGGGGAAAAAGTCACAGACAAACAGACACAGACCCACTATCCTGGTGAAGTATTTGTTCTTTTTTTGGTGAGAAGACAGACAGACAGACAGACAGACAGACAGACAGACAGACAGACAGACAGTATCCTGGTGAATGCCAAACCAAATATCGTTTTTTTTTTTTTTTTTTTTTTTTTTAAGAAAAATGGAGGGAAAACGCTGGACCGCACAAAAAGCGCTTCGCCCTTCTTTCAGTTTGGAATATTTTTTTTTTTCCTCTCTTCTTCTGCTGGATGTTTTACCTACCTCCGTGTAGTTGTTTTCCTTGACAAGGGGAGAAAAGTGTTGCACCGTTCCCGGAGGTACTGCAATACCGGGTCGATGCGTGGAGCGGACGGAGCAAGCCCCATTTCCGACTCCCTGTTCGAAAAATCCATTTAATATGTAGTCCCCCAATGGGGGACGTATCAGATATTAAACTGATAAGAACAGATACTACACTTGATCTTAGCCAAAAGGCCGAGAAGCGATAACCCACAAATTGAACCCTGCACCCGCCGGGCACCCGGGGGTCTCGGGAGACCTCAGCGGTTTGGCTAAAGTGTGCTCCTCCCATCGCCACCCCTCCACGTTTCCATGGCGACAGGCAAGTGTTTTTTTCTCCAAAAAGTCGCTAATGCGTCAAGTGACTACTTTGACTGGAAAAATACGCCGGTCAGCCAGCACGAACTCAAATGCCTGAGCAAAAAGTCTGCGCGGCAGGCAGGCAGACGCCGTCTCTGTTGATTTCTCTTGAAACAAGATATCGGGCTCTGCCAGAAGCAAAGCCCCTCCAAAAATACGTTGAACTCGTAAGTGTTCCTCTCCACGGAAGTCTTTAGTAAAAGGCGAAAGGCTTGTGCGTAATGAAGAGAAACCAGAGTCGTATGGAAGTCAGAGGTCGGGGCCCGAGATGCACTCTGTTTACTCAAGGCCGGGTTCTCGCGGGTTGTCCCCGAACCCACTCGCCAAGTTTTCGGGGGCTGTGGGGAAAAAGTCACAGACAAACAGACACAGACCCACTATCCTGGTGAAGTATTTGTTCTTTTTTTGGTGAAAGACAGACAGACAGACAGACAGACAGACAGACAGACAGACAGACAGACAGTATCCTGGTGAATGCCAAACCAAATATCGTTTTTTTTTTTTTTTTTTTTTTTTTTAAGAAAAATGGAGGGAAAACGCTGGACCGCACAAAAAGCGCTTCGCCCTTCTTTCAGTTTGGAATATTTTTTTTTTTCCTCTCTTCTTCTGCTGGATGTTTTACCTACCTCCGTGTAGTTGTTTTCCTTGACAAGGGGAGAAAAGTGTTGCACCGTTCCCGGAGGTACTGCAATACCGGGTCGATGCGTGGAGCGGACGGAGCAAGCCCCATTTCCGACTCCCTGTTCGAAAAATCCATTTAATATGTAGTCCCCCAATGGGGGACGTATCAGATATTAAACTGATAAGAACAGATACTACACTTGATCTTAGCCAAAAGGCCGAGAAGCGATAACCCACAAATTGAACCCTGCACCCGCCGGGCACCCGGGGGTCTCGGGAGACCTCAGCGGTTTGGCTAAAGTGTG